>NC_090248.1:67591013-67716013 GCF_037325665.1 Littorina saxatilis | reverse complement strand
AACGAAATCGTAAGCTTTGTCTGCTTGTTATGGACCTGCTTTCAACGCTAGGCAGAGAATGGGTAGGATGGAGATTTTGTGTTTGCAAGCCTGACTTTTGTGTAAATACTCTTGCACTTGAAATAAATATGCTGTTACAGTATTATTTGCGACCGTAGACTTGAAATTCCTGTTCGGAAAAAGGTAGATCGGAGAAAGATCCCCTCAGTATCTCACCTTGTTAAATGGAGAAAGAAATGGGACGCGCGGGTCTGTCTACCTAGTGTAAGGTCATCACCAAGGAAGAAGAAAGTATCCGTCTCAAGTTTCTCTCAGGGCGTATGACTTGGGTTTTCTCTCTCGGATGAAAAAGAAATCCCCGATTTAGGCCATCTTCTTAATGTTATTCAGTACAGACCTAACAACTTCCTTCCTGCGACCTAATTTTTTGAGTCACTTGAGAAAAAGTGACTCTATGTAATCGGTCAGTGTTAGTCTGTCCGGCCGGCCGGCCGGCCGTCCGGCCGGCCGTCCGTAGACACCACCTTAACGTTGGACTTTTCTCGGAAACTATCAAAGCGATCGGGCTCATATTTTGTTTAGTCGTGACCTCCAATGACCTCTACACTTTAACGATGGTTTCGTTGACCTTTGACCTTTTTCAAGGTCACAGGTCAGCGTCAAAGGAAAAATTAGACATTTTATATCTTTGACAAAGTTCATCGGATGTGATTGAAACTTTGTAGGATTATTCTTTACATCAAAGTATTTACATCTGTAGCCTTTTACGAACGTTATCAGAAAAACAAGGGAGATAACTAGCCTTTTCTGTTCGGCAACACACAACTTAACGTTGGGCTTTTCTCGGAAACTATAAAAGTGACCGGGCTCAAATTTTATGTGAACGTGACTCATTGTGTTGTGAATAGCAATTTCTTCCTGTCCATCTGATGCCTCATATAATATTCAGAACTGCGAAAGTGACTCGATCGAGCGTTTGCTCTTCTTGTTGCTTACTAATACTTAGAATTGCTGTCCACGGAAGAAAGGGAGAGACAGACAGACAGAGAGTGAGAGAGACAGACAGACAGAGAGTGAGAGAGAGAGAGACAGAGAGTGAGAGAGAGAGCTAGAGAGAGAAAGAAAGGTGAGAGAAAGAGAGAGAGAGAGCTAGAGAGAGAGAGAGAGAGCTAGAGAGAGAGAGCTAGAGAGCTAGAGAGAGAGAGAGCTAGAGAGAGAGAGAGAGAGCTAGAGAGAGAGAGAGAGAGAGAGCTAGAGAGAGAGAGAGAGAGCTAGAGAGAGAGAGAGCTAGAGAGAGAGCTAGAGATAGAGAGAGAGCTAGAGAGAGAGAGAGAAGAGAGAGAGAGAGATAAGTGACATACATGTGAACAAAAGAAAGGGAGACACAGAAAGGAAGAGTTCACTCAGAACTAGTTTCGCCGACTTGATGATCCAAAAGAAACCAAAGCGAAAGATGGGAAAGGAGAGAGGAGTAGTGAGGAGAAATGTACGCTTTACGGACCGACGGAGACAGAAAAAAAAAGTCTTGTCATTTAGCACGATCGATTTAGACCTACTTTTGGCGAACGCATCTTCGCTGATGAAAGTCTCCAAAAAAAGGTGACAGCGGTACGCTCGTGCTCAAATCGGGTCGTGTTTTCCCGCGACAAGTTTGTACTGACCAGGCTGCTAGAGGTTTGCGAGGCCTGAGCTGTGATCTAGTTAGAGCACGGCGAACTGCCGGGTTAGTTAGTTGGGATGGATGTAATTAGAGCACGGCGAACTGCCGAGTTAGTTAGTTGGGATGGATGTAATTAGAGCACGGCGAACTGCCGAGTTAGTTAGTTGGGATGAATGTAATTAGAGCACGGCGAACTGCCGAGTTAGTTAGTTGGGATGGATGTAATTAGAGCACGGCGAACTGCCGAGTTAGTTAGTTGGGATGGATGTAATTAGAGCACGGCGAACTGCCGAGTTAGTTAGTTGGGATGGATGTAATTAGAGCACGGCGAACTGCCGAGTTAGTTAGTTGGGATGGATGTAATTAGAGCACGGCGAACTGCCGAGTTAGTTAGTTGGGATGGTGGTGGGGATGGACGGTTGTTGTAGTTGTTTTTTGCTGTCATAGATGTTACTGTGTGAGAGTTGTTGTTGTTGGGGGGGGGGGGGTGCGTGATAGTGTGTGTATGTGTCTGTGTGTGTATGTGTGCGTGTTGGATTGCGTGTGTCGTGTGTGTGTGTGTGTGTGATGGCCCTGTCACACGACCGTTTTAACGCCTGCGTATGCCGACGTATGGGACATTTGAATAAGTATTTGAATAAGTACGCTGGCGTACGTCGAATACGTTATGGGTACGTTTTGTATACGTTAAGAGGACGCTGAAGCACGCTGGCATACGTCGTAGTACGCTGAGCACGCAGCAAAGTTTTGCATGCACAAAACTTTGCTGCGTGCTCAGCGTACTACGACGTATGCCAGCGTGCTTCAGCGTCCTCTTAACGTATACAAAACGTACCCATAACGTATTCGACGTACGCCAGCGTACTTATTCAAATACTTATTCAAATGTCCCATACGTCGGCATACGCAGGCGTTAAAACGGTCGTGTGACGGTCGTGTGACGGTATCTATGTGTGTGCGTGCGCGCGTTTTTGTTGTGTTGTGTGTGTGCGGGTGTGTGTGCGTGCGTGCGTGTGAGTTTGTGTGTGTGGGTGTGTGTGTGTCCTGTTGATTTATCCGCACCACTAGCTTTCACGTGTTGCACCGAACACGTCATCATAAACTGTCATTGTTAACATTTATGTGTGTTTATCTCAGTGTTGCACCGAACACGTCATCATAAACTGTCAGTGTTAACATTTATGTGTGTTTATCTCAACGTATTTACTGGGAAAGCAACAATAAGTCAAATGATATGACACAGCAGGTAGCTGTCCGAGCAGGTAGCTGTCCGTGCTTGAGTCATTAATGGTGTATATGGAAAATAAAACTGTGTCGCTTAAAGCGATGTCAAAATACTCAGTCAATATGCCGCCCTTGTAGAAGGAAAAAGTTTCGTTTTTTGTATCGAGAATAAGAAGTCCTGGGCAGGCCGAAACGTTCCGCTGAGACAGCGCGGACTGAATGGTCAGAAACTAGCATGTAATAAGCCTAATTTTTCACAAAACATTCTTTTTATCTGAAAACATTTTCAATCCAAACACCATGCATTTATATTATGTTTTTTTTTATTCAGATGGTTATAAAGAATGCAATGCAACCTTCTTTTCCCAATTTTGGAATTTCAATTTCAAGCGGAATTTTGATTAACAAATGAGCCAATTAATTTTTAAGCTTCCGAGCTGAAACGCATTACCATAATCCGGACCGGGTCAAATATGGTTTGACTAAAAATGTAATAAATCTAATTGAAAAATACCGTCGTCAAATTGCAGCTTTTATTTGTTTTAACAACGTGAAATTACGTCATCGAAGACCAGTATGAAAACTAAATGAGAAAATATGTGTCGGGATATTAATATCTTGAAAAAATCACATGTAAAGTTTCATAAACATCTCTTCAGTTATTCACTGATAATTGCTTCACACACACACACACACACACACACACACACACACACACACACACACGCACGCACGCACGCACGCTCGCACGCTCGCACGCACTTATGTCATCTCAGGTGATTATTTTTCTGTGTTCGTGTAAAGTTAACGAGCAAAGGAAGTTCTTCACTGGCAATTTTCTTTGTTAAGTGACTGAGTGCATGCGCGTGTGCGTTTGCGCGTGTGTGTGTGTGTGTGTGTGTGTGTGTGTGTGTGTGTGTGTGTGTGTGTGTGTGTGTGTGTGTGTGTGTGTGTGTGTGTGTGTGTGTGTGTGTGTGTGTGTGTGTGTGTGTGTGTAAAAGGAAGTGAAAAATGACAACAACAAAACGTAGAATGAAAAAACCGCAAAATGAGAAGAGGGCATCTGACAAAGGTAATTGATTGTTGTGGCTTCATGAAGCCCGGAAAATGTGCACAGGTCGCTAATGGACGTCAGCAATTCTTGCTACAATTATAGTCTTTTCCAGTTAGATGCGATTGTTAATGAGAGTTCTCACAGGTCGCTAATTGGCGTCAGCAATTCTTGCTACAATTATAGTCTTTGCCAGTTAGATACGATGCTTAATGAGAGTTCTCACGGGTCAGCGCGACCTAGTTTTGATTGGAAGAGTTCAATTGCTGGTGCAAAGACAGATTGTTGTGGTTCTGTCGGTTAGTGAACATACGGACTTGCATGTTTTGTTGGTTGGTTGTGGTTGCAAATCGTTGATGTTTTTCGTTTATTGTGTCGTAAATTTATTTCCATTTCCCGCTTTTGAGTTCCTTACCGTATCCCTCTCTCTCCCTCTCTCTCTCTCTCTCTCTCTCTCTCTCTCTCTCTCTCTCTCTCTCTCTCTCTCTCTCTCTCTCTCTCTCTCTCTCTCTCTCTCTCTCTCTCTCTCTCTCTCCCTCTCTCTCCCTCTCTCTCCCTCTCTCTCTCTCTCTCTCTCTCTCTCTCTCTCTCTCTCTCTCTCTCTCTCTCTCTCTCTCTCTCTCTCTCTCTTTTAGCTATGTTTTCTAAACGGTTAAAGGTGAATCATCATGGGCTCCCTTGGCGCTCAATCAGAAAAGTGATTTGGTTTCTTCCCCCTGTGGACCCCGAGTCAGTGAGCGCCGCGAAACAATCAGTCATTTTCACACACTTTTCTCTTCCCTGGAAAGACGGTCCCGTATGTTTTCTGCTGAACTCACAGTTTGAACTGAGAGAGAGAAAGAGAATTTTTGAGACCAAACCTATTGACTGTAGACATTTTGTTCATTGAAATTTCTGTGAAACTGTGCGAAGCCCAGACAGAACCCACGACCTGAACGAGCGTTGACGATAACCTGTTTATATCTAAGAATTATAGGGAGAGTAAGCACTCTGTATGTTAGAAATGATATTATGAATGATCGGCTTATAAACATCGACGATAATTAAAAGATGCATTTAGTGTGGAACAAGCCGGGTAAATCTGTCGATTTTTTCTGTTTCTTCTAAATCTTTTTTTGGGGGGTGGGGGGGGGGGTGTCGTAGGAATGGGGTGAGAAATGAATTTTGCATGTTTTATTGACTGGGCAGTGGTTACGATATTCAAGAAGGTTTCCAACGCTCAGAGGTTTCATGTCAATGATTGAAGAACCCCCCGCGGGTTAGGGGGAAGAATTTACCCGATGCTCCCCAGCATGTCGTAAGAGGCAAACACACGGATTCTGTTTCTCCTTTTACCCTTGTTTCTTGTATAGGATATAGTCAATTTTTGTAAAGATTTTAGTCAAGCAGTATGTAAGAAATGTTAAGTCCTTTGTACTGGAAACTTGCATTCTCCCAGTAAGGTAATATATTGTACTACGTTGCAAGCCCCTGGGGCAAATTTTTGATTAGTGCTTTTGTGAACAAGAAACAATTGACAAGTGGCTCTATCCCCTCTCCCCCCTTTCCCCTTCGCGATATAACCTTCGTGGTTGAAAACGACGTTAAACACCAAATAAAGAAAGAAAGAATGATTGAAGAGACTGGAAACAAGATGTCCCTGTTTAACCCTGTATTTCCAAGTCAAGTTGGTAGTTGGATGTCACTTTTATCGTCAAAAGAAGACTTGATGGTGTTAAAGATATCTCAACCGGACACAGCTTCCTGGTCTTCAAGGTTACTCAACAAGACAGTAATGGTGATAGCACAAGGAAACTTCCCTACTTTTCGGGGTTATCTCAGTTAGACATCCGCAGAGTTTTGAGGATGTAAAAGTTAGCCCCAAGTGGTCAGTACTGATGGCAGCACGGGCAATCTCCTTCACTGTTGGAGCTACTGTATTTCAATAACACATCGGCAACGGCATGTTCAAGGAAGCAGAGGTATCAAAACTAGACAGTGATTGCAACAACAGCAGTGACGATGGCAGGCTATAGCTGGGCTAGCCGAGACTGTGAGAGTTGACTTTTCAGGAAGTCTCCATCGAGACAGCTGTCTCGGTCAATGGGCACTTTCCGGTGTGCGCATGCCACCATTAGCCAGCCGACACCACCCCAAATTGCCTGCCTCAAATCTCTCACATGCCCCCTTTTCTTGCGTAATACTGTCACCTTTTTACATTTAGTCAAGTTTTGACTAAATGTTTTAACATAGAGGGGGAATCGAAACGAGGGTCGTGGTGTATGTGTGTCTCTGTGTGTGTGTGTGTGTGTGTAGAGCGATTCAGAGTAAACTACTGGACCGATCTTTATGAAATTTTACATGAGAGTTCCTGGGCATGATATCCCCAGACTTTGTTTTCATTTTTTCGATAAATGTCTTTGATGACGTCATATCCGGCTTTTTATAAAAGTTGAGGCGGCACTGTCACACCCTCATTTTTTAATAAAATTCATTGAAATTTTGGTCAAGCAATCTTCGACGAAGGCCGGACTTTGGTATTGCATTTCAGCTTAGAGGCTTAAAAATTAATTGATAATTTTGGTCAATAAAAATCTGAAAATTGTAATTAAAATATTGTTTTAATAAAACGATCCAAAAACAATTTCATCGTATTTGTCATTATTTGCTGATTCCAAAAACATATAAATATGTTATATTCGGATTAAAAACAAGCTTTGAAAATTAAAAATATAAAAATTATGATTAAAATTAAATTTGCGAAATCGATTTAAAAACAATTTTATCTTATTCATTGTCGGTTCCTGATTCCAAAAACATATAGATATGATATGTTTGGATTAAAAACACGCTCAGAACAAACGGTGGACAGATGATGCTACGAGTATACGGTCTTGCGGGAAAAATGCAGTGCATTCAGTTTCATTCTGTGAGTTCGACAGCTACTTGACTAAATGTTGTATTTTCGCCTTACGCGACTTGTTTTCTAATTAAGACATCGAAACATGCCTCTGCTGTGTTCTAATTGAGATACTTGTTTTTTTACATTTAGTCAAGTTTTGACTAAATGTTTTAACGTAGAGGGGGAATCGAGACGAGGGTCTTGGTGTATGTGTGTCTGTCTGTCTGTCTGTCTGTCTGTCTGTGTGTGTGTGTGTGTGTGTAGAGCGATTCAGACTAAACTACTGGACCGATCTTTATGAAATTTGACATGAGAGTTTCTGGGTATGATATCCTCAGACGTTTTTTTCATTTTTTGACTCACATGCGAAGCAAAAGTGAGTCTATGTACTCACCCGAGTCGTCCGTCCGTCCGTCCGTCCGGACGTCCGGAAAACTTTAACGTTGGATATTTCTTGGACACTATTCAGTCTATCAGTACCAAATTTGGCAAGATGGTGTATGATGACAAGGCCCCAAAAAACATACATAGCATCTTGACCTTGCTTCAAGGTCAAGGTCGCAGGGGCCATAAATGTTGCCTAAAAAACAGCTATTTTTCACATTTTTCCCATTTTCTCTGAAGTTTTTGAGATTCAATACCTCACCTATATATGATATATAGGGCAAAGTAAGCTCCATCTTTTGATACCAGTTTGGTTTACCTTGCTTCAAGGTCAAGGTCACAGGAGCTCTTCAAAGTTGGATTGTATACATATTTTGAAGTGACCTTGACCCTGAACTATGGAAGATAACTGTTTCAAACTTAAAAATTATGTGGGGCACATGTTATGCTTTCATCGTGAGACACATTTGGTCACATATGATCAAGGTCAAGGTCACTTTGACCCTTATGAAATGTGACCAAAATAAGGTAGTGAACCACTAAAAGTGACCATATCTCATGGTAGAAAGAGCCAATAAGCACCATTGTACTTCCTATGTCTTGAATTAACAGCTTTGTGTTGCATGACCTTGGATGACCTTGGATGACCTTGACCTTGGGTCAAGGTCACATGTATTTTGGTAGGAAAAATGTGTAAAGCATGTGAGTCGTATGGGCTTTGCCCTTCTTGTTTGATAAATGTCTTTGATGACGTCATATCCGGCTTTTCGTGAAAGTTGAGGCGGCACTGTCACGCTCTCATTTTTCAACCAAATTGGTTGAAATTTTGGTCAAGTAATCTCCAACGAAGCCCGGACTTCGGTATTGCATTTCAGCTTGGTGGCTTAAAAATTAATTAATGACTTTGGTCATTAAAAATCTGAAAATTGTAAAAAATTATTTTGTTTTATAAAACGATCCAAATTTACGTTCATCTTATTCTCCATCATTTTCTGATTCCAAAAACATATAAATATGTTATATTTGGATTAAAACCAAGCTCTGAAAATTAAAAATATAAAAATTATGATCAAAATTAAATTTTCGAAATCAATTTAAAAACACTTTCATCTTATTCCTTGTCGGTTCCTGATTCCAAAAACATATAGATATGATATGTTTGGATTGAAAACACGCTCAGAAAGTTAAAACGAAGAGAGGTACAGAAAAGCGTGCTATCCTTCTCAGCGCAACTACTACCCCGCTCTTCTAGTCAATTTCACTGCCTTTTGCCATGAGCGGTGGATTGACGATGCTACGAGTATACGGTCTTGCTGCGTTGCATTGCGTTCAGTTTCATTCTGTGAGTTCGACAGCTACTTGACTAAATGTTGTATTTTCGCCTTACGCGACTTGTCTATCTTTTGCAGTTTTTTTTAAATTTGTTAAGTTTTTTTTTCCCGTCCTCCTTTTTTTATTGATTTTTTTTAATCTATTTTTGTTTGTGGTATCGTACACATTAACAAATACCTCTGCTGTGGTTTAATTGGGGTACTTGAAAAAACGAGGAAGTTTCATTGTGCTGTCACAATTAATCAATCAATCAATATGAGGCTTATATCGCGCGTATTCCGTGGGTACAGTTCTAAGCGCAGGGATTTAAAAAAAAAAATTTTTATGCAATTGATATCGCGCACATATTCAAGGCGCAGGGATTTATTTATGCCGTGTGAGATGGAATTTTTTTTACACAATACATCACGCATTCACATCGGCCAGCAGAACGCAGCCATTTCGGCGCATATCCTACTGTTCACGGCCTATTATTCCAAGTCACACGGGTATTTTGGTGGACATTTTTATCTATGCCTATACAATTTTGCCAGGAAAGACCCTTTTGTCAATCGTGGGATCTTTAACGTGCACACCCCAATGTAGTGTACAACGAAGGGACCTCGGTTTTTCGTCTCATCCGAAAGACTAGCACTTGAACCCACCACCTAGGTTAGGAAAGGGGGGAGAAAATTGCTAACGCCCTGACCCAGGGTCGAACTCGCAACCTCTCGCTTCCGAGCGCAAGTGCGTTACCACTCGGCCACCCAGTCCACTCGGCCACCCAGTCCACTCGGCCACCCAGTCCACTCGGCCATCCAGTCCACTCGGCCACCTATCTTTCATTATACTTTCACGACCTCACGATCTCTTCATTCTCTTTTACTTGTTTTTTCTTGTTTTTTCTTTTTTACTTTTCTTTTTTAATGTTTTTGGTTTTTTTAAATGAAGGAATGGTGTTTCTTTCCCATGGCAGATTATTTTTTATAAAGCATTATTTGCTTGATTGTGATTCCGAAGTTTTTGCAATTTTTTTTTGTAGGGATACATTCTTTCATTCCTTTTTAGATTTAGTCAAGTTCTCTCTCTCTCTCTCTCTCTCTCTCTCTCTCTCTCTCTCTCTCTCTCTCTCTCTCTCTCTCTCTCTCTCTCTCTCTCTCTCTCTCTCTCTCTCTCTCTCTCTCTCTCTCTCTCTGCCACGCTAGAGCTTTCTGCATTTGATAAATTGTGCAATAAAACCACCCTGCATCCAAACCAAAATTAGATTTGGGTCTGATTTATTAATACGCTATAAAGGGGTAATTTTTGTTTTAAACATTTAGAGACGATTTTTTATGATAACAATTTATTTTTTATGTACAAACGAAATACCTTCTCTTGAAGATCCAATTTCAGTGTGTGTTTTTTGGGGTTTGTTGTTGTTTGTTTGTTGTTGGGTTTATTTTTTTTTGGGGGGGAGGGGAGCAAAAATCACAAATGTTTTTTGTTGAAAGAAAGGGGAGTTTGTGGTATTTCGTTTCCAGAAACATGACCCCTAATTCATCATTCGGTTAAGTGTTCATTGTCCTATGTAATGCAGCCATACCAAAGACAAAAGAACAAGCATAACATTTCTAACCGTAAGTACCCAAAGTACAATACTCCAAATCCAGCATTTGGTTCAAGGCTTCTTCTCCCATGCAGTACAGAAAAACAAAAAAGTAATTAAAAACAAAACAAAAAAACATAGCCTTCATTGACCACGAATAAGAAAAAATGATACAAAAAGCATAACCTTCGGTGCACCGCGATCAAGTACATGACCCCAAATCCAGCATTCGATGCTAGTGTCCTATTCTAGGGATCCAAGTACACTCTTGTGAACAGCAAATATTTGTCAACAAAGGAAGAAATAAAACAGAAAAAGCCTATCCTCTTTACCCTATATGCACCTCCAACTAGATACATTACCCCGAACCAGATATATTACCCCGAACCAGATATATTACCCCGATTAAGGTTTCTTATCGAGTGTGTCACAGCCCTAATATCCTTTTGTAGTCAAGTTAAGTCAAATTTATTTGTAGGGTTCCACAAACACTTCTGTGCATGGCACAGGTTTCTTCACATGGGACGAATTGAATTAGAAATAGCATAATCCTCGCTACCCTAGTGCGGCTCTGCCCAAATACATTACACCAAATCCAGCATTCGATGAAAGCTTCCAATCCCCCATGCGGTACAAAATCCAAATGTCTTATGTAAGAGATTCAAAACACCTCTCCAAAAACACTCCTATGCACAGCCTAGCTTTCTAAACACGGATCTATCCCGTGGGGTCTCGTCGACATGTTGGTCGCGGCGTGTGACTGGTGCAAGTTTTCCTTTTCACTTGAGCTTGTTTAAACATCCTAATCACATTTGCAGTGTTAGGGAGCCTGTTGCTCTCGTGAAAAACAATCCCCTGTGGTCATGTTCCGAGCCATCACTGCTGTCCCCAGTTCTGTTGCCGCCAACGTCGTGGGGAAGAACTAAGCGGGAAGAAATCGGGTTTTGGTTTTGCGTCACTGGAGCAGTGGAGTGAATGACATTTGCATAGAATGGACGCCGTAATGCACGTGCTACATTTGGCATGTTCCAGTTTCGGCCCTCCTGTCCCGGTGGAGCGTGAATTAAAAATCCGAAGTTTGTTTTTTTGTTTGTTTGTTTAACGCCCAGCCGACCACGAAGGGCCATATCAGGGCGGTGCTGCTTTGACATTTAACGTGCGCCACACACAAGACAGAAGTCGCAGCACAGGCTTCATGTCTCACCCAGTCACATTATTCTGACACCGGACCAACCAGTCCTAGCACTAACCCCATAATGCCAGACGCCAGGCGGAGCAGCCACGAGATTGCCAATTTTAAAGTCTTAGGTATGACCCGGCCGGGGTTCGAACCCACGACCTCCCGATCACGGGGCGGACGCCTTACCACTAGGCCAACCGTCAAAAAATCCGAAGTAAAATGCTGATTTAGTTTGGATCTGAGTTTGGAGAGAATTGCAAATCCAAAATAAATTCTTGATTTTCTTCTTCTTCTTCTTTTTCTTCTTCTTTTTCTTCTTCGTCTTCGTCTTTGTTTTCCTCTTCTTACCCCCCCCCCCCCCCCTCCCCCCCTCCTTCCCGTGGGGCCCTGTTCCTTTTGAGAAATCCGAAGAGTAATGCTGATTTTGTTTTGATCTTAGGTTAGAATGAATTGCAAATCCAAATGTCATTCTTGATTTCTTTTTTTTTCATCTTCGTCTTCGTCTTCTTCTTCTTCGTCTTCGTCTTCGTCTTGGTCTTGGTCTTGGTCTTGGTCTAGTCTTCGTCTTGGTCTTCGTCTTGGTCTTGGTCTTCGTCTTGGTCTTCGTCTTCGTCTTCGTCTTCGTCTTTGTCTTCTTCGTTTACAACTCCCTCGTACACTCGTGTTTATGCATAAGTGGGCTTTAAAGGCACAGTAAGCCTCCCGTAAACCATCACAGATACGGTCAGGCTTTTTACACACAGTACAAACACCCTTTCATTTAAACACTCACCGATTGAGAACATTCTAGGTGCCCTCCGTAAAGAGCGAACAATTTTCAAAGAATTTATTTTTGCGTGGTTTATCTTACCCCTGAGCCATCGTGAACCCATGTGATCCAGTTTCCCTTTTTCACAATGTAGTCGTCAGTTAGTCATTTGAATGCGACTCGATGTGAGCTTATCTACAATAGCACGTTTTTATGCACGAAACAAACGGCTGTGGTTCACAAGAGCTCTAGCGATGGCTTTTGACTGTTGAGAGGAACGGCGATATGCATAAACCGTCGTCTGCTACGACCCTTGCGTGACCCTGCTTCCGGGGTTTTCTTTATTCAAACTTTCACAACTTCGAATTGTACTGATCTTGTCTTGATGAAAAAAGAATTCTTTTATGATTAAAGAATGTTTGTGTAACAAGCTGTCAATTTATTATTTAGATTTTAAAAGTTAGGTCTAGCGCAAAAACGCACCACGGTCCAAAAACATTTTGATAATCATCGATCCACGGCTATGGCCAGTTTACATCGATAGAATGAGACCCGAAGGGAAGTAACTCATTTTTGACCTGAGTTCAGGATGGGTCCAAAAAGTGTTCGAGACAATCTGCAAAATTAATTCTTTAAAAATTGCTCGCTCTTTACGTAGGGCACCTAGGATGTTCCCGTTTGGTGAGCGTTCAAATGGAAGGGTGTACTGTGTGTAAAAGCCTGACAGTATCTGTGATGGTTTACGGGAGGCTTACTGTCCGGGCGTGATTTCCGGTATTCAGTGAATATTCATAACAGCCGTCCAGCACCAAAACGAGGCGCCATTGTTGTAGAGGAGCAAGTCCACAAAAATAAATTCTTTGAAAATTTCTCACGCTCGACAGAAAGCAGCCAGGATGTTCCCGTTCGGTGAGCGTTCAAATGGAAGTATGCTTGTTCTGTATGTAGACGCTCGGGGAGCTCTGTGATGGTTTACGGGAGGCTTACTGTGCCTTTAACGTATATGGCCGTTTTTACCCACCATTTGTGCAGCAATACTCCGTTTTCGGAGGATGCATGCTGTGTATATTTTTGTGTTTCTACAACTAACCGAAATTTGATAAGGTTCACGTGATCTTTTCCTTCCGTACTTGGTATTTTGCTTGCGTGTACCCACATAGGGGGATAAAGCACTGTCAGGTCGGCGCAAGACTCGGACGTATAGAAATCACACACGCGCGTCGACAGGTAGTCTACCACCAACCCAGTCGCACCATTACACACATTAACGAAAACACACACATACACACACACACACTCACACACACACACACACACACACACACACACACACACACACACACACACACATTGGTAACAGGGCTGAATACAAGAAATTCTTGCCCGCAACACACACAGTAACAAATACACACACAATCACACTCACACACACACACTCACTCACTCACTCACTCACTCACTCACTCACTCACACACACACACACACTCACTCACTCACTCAGTCACTCACACACCACACACACACACACCACACACTCACACACACACACAACACACACACACCACACATACACACACACTCACACACACACACACACCACACATACACACACACACGCACGCACGCACACACACACACACACACACAGAGAAGAAAAGACAAATTACTTCCACCCACATTACCAAAGGTTGGTTGGTGCCAGATTCTGACGTATAGAAACCACACAGCAGCGATAATTAGTATCCTTTTTGTGGACACCTGTTGACGCTTCGATCTCTACCGATAGTCAAGAAGCTCTGACCGTGAGAGAACAGGAAGACACCCCAGAAGCCATTCCCTTGTCACGTGTCCAGCCACCAGACGACAGAGACAAAGATTCACAGCGGGAATGTCGGACACTTGTAATAGGGGAGGAACGGGGGCGGCTTGATCAATGTCAATGAGAAGAACCTTAATCATTATTCGGGTCTACTGTTTTAGCGGGGCGGATGTAGTATTAAAAGCAAGGACCATACTTCCGGAACCGGAAGACGGAGTTGGTAGGGAGGCGGACCTAAAGTTTCGGAAGAAGCTTTGTGTTTTAGAGAACTTTTGGTGAAAGACATTTCCGATTTTTGCCATTGATCGGAAATCTTCGCGGCTGGCTGCTTGAAGCAGTCAGTTCATTGACCTAAAAAGATTGGTTTGGATATCTTGACTTACATAAAAAAAGTGTGGCTATGTTGACAAAAATGCATGACGGCCCTGATGTCAGCTGTGTCAAGTACAAGTCCCAAACAGATAGACTGCTAATGTTCCACAATCAAGAATCGAGAAACAAGAAAGGTTAGTTTGTCAAACTCTTGATTATAGACAAAAAGAAACATTCACAACAACTTCGACCTTTCGGTCTTACAAGAAAGAGAGGAAAAAACAGACAAATAGTGCTGATAAATGGCGCTGTAACTGATCTGTCAATGTTGTCGCTACCAGAACTGACGAAGCAGAAGCAAAATATATGTGTCAGACGACAAAGACACAAGGTCTTCTTGACCTTCTTGACCAACTTGACCAACTGTTTGACGTGACAGTGAGGAGCGGCCAGGTCAGTAAAACCCGTATCAAGTAGACGATGTTTGATGGACGTCGAATGGCACAAAAGGCAGGTCTCAATTCTAATTTCTTAATTGATAGAAGGATCAGTTTATTGAGTGAAATCACACAGGTAGCGTAGCATCAATGTCCTGACTTGCAGGATTATCTTGACCAGGATACAAGAAGTACCAGCTGCTGAGAGGAATTTAAGATCAAAGAAAAACCTTGTCAATAAGACGATATTTATTGAGGGCGCGAACGGCAAAGGAAGGAAGACTCGGAAGTCCTTCAGGTCATTGACCTAAATCCCGCAGATAGTTTCACATCGGTGTTTCGATTTTAGGGGTCAGTTGACAAGGATACAAGAAGGTCTTCAAGCTTTTTTTAACCAACTGCTGTGAAGAGTCACCGGTTCACTGAACATTGTGTCACAGTCTGTCCGTCAGGCCATATATAATCTGCGCGTGAATGGCACAGACATTCCAGTTTTCGCTCTCGATCTGATATCTTCGCAGCTAAATGCTTGGAGCGATCAGGTCAGTGACCGAGATCAAACAAATAGCGGAGCATCCGTGTCTTAAGTAGCGTGTCTTAAAGGAGAAGGGTGACAAGGGTACAAGGGTGACAAGGGTACAAGGGTACAAGGGTGGCAAGGGTGACAAGGGTACAAGAGGCAGATCTGTTCAACTGATTTAAGGCGTGGCTGCTTTCACTGGAAATGGTGCCAGGGCCTGTCATTCAAATGACTGATAATGAATCACGAATATCGATACAAGAAGATGTGAAGTTTTTGCGGCTTGCGGTCTGGGTCCGTCAGGTGACTGACCTGAATCACTGTGATAGTGTAGCGTCATGTCTTGGCTTCAAGTTCGCAGCTAATCGAAGAGGATGGATGGAGTTAGTGGATAGCGAGGGAGGAGAGAGAGAGAGAGAGAGAGAAAGAGAGAGAAAAAGAGAGAGAGAAAGAGAGAGAAAAAATAAACGTAATGTTGGATTGTTTCATAAAAAAAATAATTTTAATTACAATTTTCAGATTTTTAATGACCAAAGTCATTAATTAATTTGTAAGCCTCCAAGCTGAAATGCAATCCCAAAGTCCGGCCTTCGTCAAACCTTGCTTGGCCAAAATTTCAATCAATTTGATTGAAAAATGAGAGTGTGACAGGGCCGCCTCAACTTTTACAAAATGCCGGATATGACGTCATCAAAGACATTTATCAAAAAAATGAAAAAAAACGTCTGGGGATATCCTACCCAGGAACTCTTATGAACAATTTCATAAAGATCGGTCCAGTAGTTTACTCTGAATCGCTCTACACACACACACACACACACACACACACACACACACACACACACACACACACACACACACACATACACCACGACCCTCGTCTCGATTCCCCCTCTATGTTAAAACATTTAGTCAAAACTTGACTAAATGTAAAAAAGAATGAGAGAGAGAGAGCAGAGAGACAGACAGGGGGAGAGAGAGAGAGAGAGAGACAGACAGGGGGAGAGAACAAGGGGGTGGGGGAGAAAGAGGATGCACAAGGAGGGTGGGGGGAGATGGAGGTGGACGCTCATCGAAGAGGATGGATGAAGTTAGAGATACAGTGGGATGAGAGAAAGAGAGAGAGGGGAAGAGAGAGAACAAGGGGGGGGGGGGTGGAGAGAGAAAGTGGATGAAGAAGGAGGTTGGGGTGGACGGATTGGCGGGATGGAGGTGGAAACTTATTGAAGGTGACAGAAAAAGGCAGGGGACAGGGGAAGATTGGGGGTTGTTGAGAAGAAAGAAAGGGAATAACAAGAGGGAGAGGACGAAGAAAGTGGTATGGGTGTGGATGAGGAGGGAAGAAGAAGGGAGACAGGAAAGTAAGAGAAAGAGGGGTGGGGGTGTTGGGAGGAAGTGGGCATGGAGATCGAAGCTCATCAAAGGAGACAGAAAGAGATTGGGGGCAGGCAGGGGGAGTCGGGAGGGGGGGGATGAGGGAGAGAATGAAGAAGGCGGTATGGAGGGGGGGGGGGGAGAGAGAGAGAGAGAGAGAGAGAG
The DNA here is from genome assembly GCF_037325665.1 of Littorina saxatilis. Taxonomy (NCBI): domain Eukaryota; kingdom Metazoa; phylum Mollusca; class Gastropoda; order Littorinimorpha; family Littorinidae; genus Littorina; species Littorina saxatilis. Next base: position 67,699,358 of record NC_090248.1, on the reverse strand, counting down.
AGAGAGAGAGAGAGAGAGAAAGAAGAAGAAAAAGGATGGGAGAGGGGAGCTTGGGGATGTCCAGGGAGGCGGATCTGTGGCAGGAACATGATTCCCGAACACAGCACGCGGCCTGATCACGTCGCTTTTTGTCTCCCTGCCTCCCTGTCTGTCGTTGGGGAGCCATCGATAGAAGCGTGTTCATGGTTTGCTTCAGCCGTTTTTAAAGATTTTACTTTTTTTGCCAGGGGAAGTTAGAAACAGTGTGACTGATTGAATGTCGAATTTAGTTGGGTTTTGTTTTTATTTATCTGAGAGAGCTCTGTGGCTTCTTTGGAGTCTCTCTCTCTCTTTTTTGTCTCTCTCTTTTTTTGTCTCTCTCTCTCTCTCTCTCTCTCTCTCTCTCTCTCTCTCTCTCACTCTCTCTTTCTCTCTCTTTCTTTCTCACTCGCTCTTTCTCTCTCTTTCTTTCTCACTCGCTCACTCTCTCTCTCCCTCCCTCTCTTTCTCACTCTCTCTCACTCTCCCTCCCTCTTTTTCTCACTCTCTCTCTCTCACTCTCTCTTTCTCTCTCTTTCTTTCTCACTCGCTCACTCTCTCTCTCACTCTCCCTCCCTCTCTTTCTCACTCTCTCTCACTCTCCCTCACTCTTTTTCTCCCTCTCTCCCTCTCTCTCTCCCTCTCTTTCTCACTTTCTCTCTTTCTCACTCTCTCTCTCACTCTCTTTCTCACTCCCTCACTCTCTCTCTCTCTCTCTTTTCAGAAAGCATTCGTTTGCATGTATGATCCATCCAGAAGGGTCTATTTCTTCTTCTTCTTGTGTATTAAATGGCTTTTATGTCTGATCGCCTTTCAATCAATCAATCAATATTAGGCTTATATCGCGCGTATTCCGTGGGTACAGTTCTAAGCGCAGTTCGTTGCCTTTGTGTCTGGTTTACCTGTACCCAAAAAGCTGATGAGCCTTCGTTGTACATAAAATGATGAAACTGAAGGACGGGAGTATGTAACCTTGTTCCCACCGGTCATATAATGGGCCTTTCTCCTCCAGACAAATGACCCAATGTCCTAGCGACCGTTCCCGTAGGGGCCGTCACTAAGTGGGTGTGAATAAGCCTTAAAGGAAATTAAGGGCTGAGTTTTTGCCCCCTGTTGGGCCGTGTTTATCGAGTTACCTGATTCTTTGGAGGTTCCCCTGGGTGGAACACTAAGTACTATGAGGACATTACACGAGGTCGCCGTGCCGGAGTGCATCAGTTACCGCGTGGGATGCATCCTTTGATGTCCCTGATGCCGGGATTTAGACCTTGGGGCGAAGTCGCCGTGGGCCAATTGAGGCAATAAAAGACTTTCCGAAAGGTTGTCTTGCTCTTTTAGTGAGACTTCCTGACGCCTTGTCTGCGGCTAAAAGCTGACTGCGTCTAAGAGCTGAGGGCGATGAAAACATTGTTATATTGCTATTTATCTTTGAAGGTGCTCCTTTTTTGGGGACCTTAGTGCATTGTGGTTTGAGACCCAAGGGATGAAGTCGCCTTCGGTTAATAGGCAATGAAAGAGTCTTTGGGGTCGTCTTCGCGAAACGCACAGTTTCCTGTGTGTATTGCATCGTGTAGTTCTTCATTGCATTAAGGATTGAGACCCAGGGGCAAAGTCATTCGGTTTAATAGGGCAATGAAAGAATTTAGTAAATGTTGCCTGGTATTTTGTCTGCGGTTTTGTATAATGCATCCTTTTGTGCTCTTTTGGCTGGAACCTCAGTATGGTGTGAATTGAGACCTAAAGACGAAGTCACTTTCCGCTAATAAGGCAATGAACACTTTGGGTAGTGTTATCTTGCTCTTTGACTTTTGAAGGTTCTCGTTTTATTGGGACCAAGTGTATTGTTGATAGAGACCAAAAAGGGCGGGGTCATCTTTATTGTTATTATTATTTATTATTATTATTATTGAAACGATTACATTAGTAAAATGTTATTTTGCTCTTTAACTTAGGATAACGAGATACTTCCTGATATTTTCCTTGCAGCTTAGAGGTATATGGACGAGGAAAAATTAGCGATGTTAGAAATTTGAACATTGCGTGAGCCCATTCAGACTTTGCCTACTAACCATTTGGAAGAAGAAAAAAACCTTGAGAAAATGTGCAAATAAATACCATCAGTATAAACTACGCAGAAGCTTTTAATTGTCCGTCTTATTTGCTGTGTTGATATTCTTCATGCTTGTTTTCCACGGTAACACTCCACGACTGCAGTGACCTTTTTCAAATAGAGAGCGACGGATAGGGGCGACGGATAGGGGAGGGTGCTGTATTTCTTTTACTTTCCTTCCTTTTCTTCCATTGGGAGCAGATGGTAAGTTGAATTGTTCGATTAACTTTATAAGTTTCCCGCAGGCTTGTTAAACAAGTCAGAAACTTTCTCTACACGTGCTGTCATTCCCAATTCATTCATTTCCTGGCTCGGCTTGTTTTGTTTTTAGCAGTTCACGTGTGATCATACGTAAGTGTGCATTTTAGACAATTACATTTACAGTGTTTTACGAATCAGCCGGCCACCTCCACCCACACCCAAAAACCCCAAAACCAAACAATTTCCTTTTCCCCAATTCAACCGAATTAGAACTTACGCGCTAAAACCAGCTATTCGTGCGTGACACGATTTATACAAATAAAATTCTTGTTTCCGTTGAGATCTCTCTCTCTCTCTCTCTCTCTCTCTCTCTCTCTCTCTCTCTCTCTCTCTCTCTCTCTCTCTCTCTCTCTCTCTCTCTCTCTCTCTCTCTCTCTCTCTCTCTCCCCCCTTCCCCTCACTCTCTCTCTCTCTACAATCAGCCTCTCATGTGTCAGAATGGATCAGCGGAACTTGAAGATTTGGGAGAAGTGTTGAGCGCTAATTTCATGGGAAATCTCTCAAAACACTGATTTGTCGAGAAATTGCCGCAGGATTGTATTTGTCATTACCGTCCATTGTCAAGCAATTGAAGTCGGGCGGCTTAACTTGAAGTTTTAGAATTAAAAGACTCTACGTTAAAGGCACGGTTCTTCCCGCGTTAACGATTCGGCTCACCATGCATGGGATAAGATCATCCTTCCACTTGGTCACATACCAAAGATCAACAACTTGGGCGCTTTCTGTGCAAAATGTTCATAATTGTTGTTTTTGTTGTTGTGGTTGTTTTTGTTGTTGTTGTTGTGGTTGTTGTTGTTGTTGTGGTTGTTGTTGTTGTTGTGGTTGTTTTTGTTGTTGTCGTTGTGGTTGTTTTTGTTGTTGTTGTTGTGGTTGGTTTTGTTGTTGTTGTGGTTGTTTTTGTTGTTGTTGTTGTGGTTGTTTTTGTTGTTGTTGTTGTGGTTGTTTTTGTTGTGGTTGTTGTGGTTGTTTTTGTTGTTGTCGTTGTGGTTGTTTTTGTTGTTGTTGTTGTTGTGGTTGTTTTTGTTGTTGTTGTTGTGGTTGTTTTTGTTGTTGTTGTGGTTGTTTTTGTTGTTGTGGTTGTTTTTGTTGTCGTTGTGGTTGTTTTTGTTGTTGTCGTTGTGGTTGTTTTTGTTGTTGTCGTTGTGGTTGTTTTTGTTGTTGTGGTTGTTTTTGTTGTTGTCGTTGTGGTTGTTTTTGTTGTTGTCGTTGTGGTTGTTTTTGTTGTTGTTGTTGTGGTTGTTTTTGTTGTTGTCGTTGTGGTTGTTTTTGTTGTTGTCGTTGTGGTTGTTTTTGTTGTTGTCGTTGTGGTTGTTTTTGTTGTTGTCGTTGTTGTTGTTGTTGTTTTTGTTGTTGTTGTTTTTGTTGTTGTTGTTGTGGTTGTTTTTGTTGTTGTTGTTGTTGTTTTTGTTGTTGTCGTTGTGGTTGTTTTTGTTGTTGTCGTTGTGGTTGTTTTTGTTGTTGTTGTTGTGGTTGTTTTTGTTGTTGTCGTTGTGTTTGTTTTTGCTGTTGTTGTTATTACTAAGCTAACATTTTCACCAAAAGGAGCGGGTAGAATGTGGATTGTTGGTATGTGTCTATGTGGAGGGATGTACCTACCCCTGTAAAAAACATGGCAAGATCTGAGATGGTCAGCTAAACTGTTCACACAGGGGGGGGGGGGGGGGGAGGAGGCTGTCCCTTTAAGCAATGTGGAAACAAAGTCATGCTACCAGATCGAGTTTTAAAGTCGTCAAACTTAAGCAAGTCTGCACTAGCTTTGCCATTCTCGATTACATTGTGCTGAAGAAGACTGAACACTGTTGTCACCAGCTGGTGCTGAGTATCTCAAGTATAATTATGCGCTAAACACTGCGTTACAACTTAAACCAGAGAGGGCCTACAATAAGATAACAGTGAAAACAGAAACAACAATAAACTATCAAAAATCGTTTGTAAATGAGTCTTCGTCAATTTTATTTTATTGTATTCAAATGAGTTAATTTACTGCAGTAGTCTCGTTCTGGGGCAGTCCATTCCGTCACTGTCCAACATCCAGTCCACTCTGTCCGGTCGTAACAATCAGCCCACAGCGCCCTGACACTGGAGGCAATTTGTGTGTCCACTCAGCCGCATCCCCCAGGCGCCGATTTGTCATGGACAAGTGTCCGGAGGGCGGTCAGATTCCAACGCAGTTAGTGCTGACTGACAGGCGAGCCGCACGTGCCTCTCTGGACATTCACCTCTCAGTCCCTGGCATTACGCCACTGCTGATTTGATCACCTATTGGTGTCATTATCTGTCTTTGCTGGAACCTACTTCACTGCTGATTCAATCATCTATTGGTGTCATTATCTGTCTTTGACGTACACCACTCCACTGGTGATTTAATCACCCATTGGTGTCATTATCTGTCTTTGACGTACATCACTCCACTGCTGATTGAATGACCTTTCTAGTGTGTCGTTGTCGATCTCACAGCGAGGGAGTGTTGCTGCTAAGGTAGTGTAAGTGCTCTCAGGATAGAGGGTATAAAGACACGTGGGGTAGGCGAGAGAGGGAGTGTTGCTGCTAAGGTAGTGTAAGTGCTCTCAGGATAGAGGGTATAAAGACACGTGGGGTAGGCGAGAGAGGGAGTGTTGCTGCTAAGGTAGTGTGAGTGCTCTCAGGATAGAGGGTATAAAGACACGTGGGGTAGGCGAGAGAGGGAGTGTTGCTGCTAAGGTAGTGTGAGTGCTCTCAGGATAGAGGGTATAAAGACACGTGGGGTAGGCGAGAGAGGGAGTGTTGCTGCTAAGGTAGTGTAAGTGCTCTCAGGATAGAGGGTATAAAGACACGTGGGGTAGGCGAGAGAGGGAGTGTTGCTGCTAAGGTAGTGTAAGTGCTCTCAGGATAGAGGGTATAAAGACACGTGGGGTAGGCGAGAGAGGGAGTGTTGCTGCTAAGGTAGTGTGAGTGCTCTCAGGATAGAGGGTATAAAGACACGTGGGGTAGGCGAGAGAGGGAGTGTTGCTGCTAAGGTAGTGTGAGTGCTCTCAGGATAGAGGGTATAAAGACACGTGGGGTAGGCGAGAGAGGGAGTGTTGCTGCTAAGGTAGTGTAAGTGCTCTCAGGATAGAGGGTATAAAGACACGTGGGGTAGGCGAGAGAGGGAGTGTTGCTGCTAAGGTAGTGTAAGTGCTCTCAGGATAGAGGGTATAAAGACACGTGGGGTAGGCGAGAGAGGAAGTGTTGCTGCTAAGGTAGTGTGAGTGCTCTCAGGATAGAGGGTATAAAGACACGTGGGGTAGGCGAGAGAGGGAGTGTTGCTGCTAAGGTAGTGTGAGTGCTCTCAGGATAGAGGGTATAAAGACGCGTGGGGTAGGCGAGAGAGGGAGTGTTGCTGTGGTAGTGTGAGTGCTCTCAGGATAGAGGGTATAAAGACACGTGGGGTAGGCGAGAGAGGGAGTGTTGCTGTGGTAGTGTGAGTGCTCTCAGGATAGAGGGTATAAAGACGCGTGGGGTAGGCGAGAGAGGGAGTGTTGCTGTGGTAGTGTAAGTGCTCTCAGGATAGAGGGTATAAAGACACGTGGGGTAGGCGAGAGAGGGAGTGTTGCTGCTAAGGTAGTGTGAGTGCTCTCAGGATAGAGGGTATAAAGACACGTGGGGTAGGAAAGAGAAAGGACCTCGGGGTACTCGCGTATGAATGATTTCATATTCACGTGGGAGGAATACACCTGAAGTGAGACCATGCTATATGCTCGCGGCGTATTTCGAATAAAAGTGGGAGGGTAGGCAATCATTCATTTATACTCGAGGCTTCTTCTGATTCCTTGACACACAAAAGACGTGGGGTAGAAGACAGAAAGGACCTCGGGGTACTCGCGTATGAATGTATTCATATTCACGTTGGAGGAACAGAAGAAGAGGGACCATGCTATTCTCGTGGCACAACATTTGTTTTCCTGAGAGAATAAGAGTGGGAGGGTAGGAAATAATTCATCTATACTCGAGGCGTCTTCTGATTCCTTGACACACAGAACACGTGGGGTAGGAGACAGAAAGGACCTCGGGGTACTCGCGTATGAATGTATTGGAGGAACAGAAGAAGAGGGACCATGCTATGCTCGTGGCGCAACCATTTTTTTCCTGAGAGAATAGGCGTGGAAGGGTACGGGTAGGAATTAATTATATACTTGAAGCTTCTTCTGATGCCTTGACACACAAAATGGCGCCGGATTTTTCTCCACTGTTGATTGGATCATCTCACTCGCTGTTGTCGTCGTCTGTCTTTGACGAGTACATTTTGCTGACAAGGTAGTTTTTGTGATCAAGGAAAGGAATCGGAAGAAAGGGGTTATTGGTGCTCTAGATGTTGCTAATCTTTAGAGGAGGGGGCGGGGCGAAAGAAAGATCATAGAGAGAGGACGCATGTTAGTGTATTGATACGAGATTTAAAACCAATTGCTCCAGACGTTCCAAATCTTTGGGGGTCGTGGAGTTGAATTGAATCCATTCTTTGCCATGATTACACAATAGGTATGCAATGCTGAAACAAGTCGCGTAAGGCGAAAATACAACATTTAGTCAAGTAGCTGTCGAACTCACAGAATGAAACTGAACGCAATGCAACGCAGCAAGACCGTAGCATCGTCAGTCCACCGCTCATGGTAAAGGCAGTGAAATTGACAAGAAGAGCGGGGTTGTAGTTGCGCTGAGAAGGATAGCACGCTTTTCTGTACCTCTCTTCGTTTTAACTTTCTGAGCGTTTTTTCAATCCAAACATATCATATCTATATGTTTTTGGAATCAGGAACCGACAAGGAATAAGATGAAAGTGTTTTTAAATTGATTTCGAAAATTTAATTTTGATCATAATTTTTATATTTTTAATTTTCAGAGCTTGTTTTTAATCCAAATATAACATATTTATATGTTTTTGGAATCAGAAAATGATGGAGAATAAGATGAACGTAAATTTGGATCGTTTTATAAAAAAAATATTTTTTTTACAATTTTCAGATTTTTAATGACCAAAGTCATTAATTAATTTTTAAGCCACCAAGCTGAAATGCAATACCGAAGTCCGGGCTTCGTCGGAGATTACTTGACCAAAATTTCAACCAATTTGGTTCAAAAATGAGAGCGTGACAGTGCCGCCTCAACTTTCACGAAAAGCCGGATATGACGTCATCAAAGACATTTATCAAAAAAATGAAAAAAAACGTCTGAGGATATCATACCCAGGAACTCTCATGTCAAATTTCATAAAGATCGGTCCAGTAGTTTAGTCTGAATCGCTCTACACACACACACACACACACACACACACACACACACACACACACACACACACACACACACACACAGACAGACACACAGACACACATACACCACGACCCTCGTCTCGATTCCCCCCTCTATGTTAAAACATTTAGTCAAAACTTGACTAAATGTCAAAAGGAAGAGAGATGACGCATCTTAGTGTATTGATACGAGACTTATCACCCAAATGCTCTTTCGGGTGGAGGGGGGGGGAGAGGGGGAGTCGAATTGAATCTATATTTTTCTGAATGGTACAGATGAGTACGCAACGCTCTAAAAGAAAGAAAGGTGGTGCATCTTAGCGTATTATCAATACGGCAGTTAACGCAATGCGGATATTCATGACAAAAGAAGTGAACAAAAGAGACGACTGTGGGGAAACCCAAGGGGTAGCGTACTTGCAGAAATCATTAGGATAATATGGAACTAGCGGCCTATTTCACGCCCCAGGAAGAGACCATGGAAGGAAGGCCCGTGCCTATGGTCGCGACACTACGATCGACAGAATCTCATCAGAAGAAAAAGAATTGCACCCAAGGAACTATTCCGCAGATCGCGCTTAATATAAAAGGAGGGCTGTTTGGCAGATCGAGTAGAGTTATGGCAACTTTATCTGGAACTAGCGGCCTTTTGGTTAAAAGTGCCTGTCATAAATACAGGTTGGTTTAAGCGTGTTTTTATTAATTTCTTGTATACATGTTATATACAGTAACAACATTAAGAACGTTAACAAGCAGACTGCTTATGGACACGTTCCAAAACTAAACTACAGGTTCACTGGAATATCTCTCTCTCTCTCTCTCTCTCTCTCTCTCTCTCTCTCTCTCTCTCTCTCTCTCTCTCTCTCTCTCTCTCTCTCTCTCTCTCTTTCTCTGCTCTCTCTCTCTGGCTCGCGAGATTTCGCCGAGCGGGCAGGCTGGAGTTTTTGAGCTGCGCTTTGTTTCCACCCAAAGTTTCCAATATCTCGTCAGAATGACAGTCGTTGGTTTACCAACTGCTGCAAGTACATCTCTACACGCCCTGCTCCACGACCACCACGTCACATCATGGAAAATCGCCGGCAATGGGGACAACTTGACGTTTGTTGTCAGACTTGCACCGGCGGCCACTGATGGCGACCCAGCTACACGCTACGTTCACAGTGACACACATGACAACAAGGTTCAATGTTATCGCAGAAAACCACCAAGCCAGATGCGAAGAGATAAGAAGAGAGCCGAGGATAGGAAAGCAAAACGAGAGGATAAGGCAAGTGAAACTTTTTAATGTGCCACTTTTTGAAGCTACACCCGAAAAACAACTGAGTAATTGCCATACCGAAGAAGATAACACCTGACACAGACCTCGACACTGTGACCGCTGGAAATTCACGTGCAAACAGTGGTGACTCTACTGTGTTGGCAAGTGGTGACCCATTTTCTGTTTATTCAACGACATTGCACGCAGAAGAGCACGGCCTTGAAACAGCTGAATACATGACAACAGAAAGCGTGCCTGGAGAAAACTGTATTGACCCAGAAAAAGACAATCCTTTTGACACAGTTAAGGAGTATACTGGGGCAATCATGAACAGGCCATTGCAGCGTCGTCTCCGGGACAGGCACAGGAACAACACACATCACAGGATTGTGACTAATGACAGCACAAAAGAACCGCTGTACACTTTCGAGACGGACGATCTTGTGCTTGTGTCCAACACACAGATTGAATACAGCGATGAAGTAACATTCTGGTTCATCAAGCAGGGTTCCAAGAACATGATTCCAGAGGAACTAGGCTACATGCAGCGGCTCGCCTCGTGGAGACCAGTGGACAGATGGAACATACCACAACACCATCTGCGGAAGGTTCAAGCAAGACAAAATATCCTAATTGACTTGATCCGGTTCTACCTTGGTTAACGAACATTTCGCGATCGAACATGAAATCGTGTGTATTGTGAAAGACAATGGGCATTGAAAGGACACTTATAGCCTCGTTCAGAGCGCGACACGTCTGACATGGTGTAATGTCAGTTTGACCGGACACTCGTATTCATGCAACTTTGTGTAAATGAACTATCGGTTTCGGTTTCGATATTTGAGTGTTCGAAAACCCTTCCCCAAATCCAGCCCAATTTGCAATGGGCATATTGCCTGAGCAATTAAACCATCCTGACTCCTGACTCTCGCTCTCTCTCTTCCCATGCGCGCACACACACACACACACACACACACACAGACACACACACACACAGGAGTCATTTACTCCAAGGCACGTACTACACTAAACAAGCCGTATAATCTTCTAGATAAGCCTAGAATCTTCCCGCATATATCAGACGAGTTCTCTTGCACTACCACACATCCCAGGCTGATTGGAAGTGGATGTCTATGAGTATGACACTAGTCCTGTGAACAACGAGCACGCTAATCATATCAGTTCTGTCAGTTGTTTCCCGGGGAACAGTCGCTGGCACAATAGGTGGATGAGACACAAATGTTCACACACAAATCTGGCGGAAAATGAACTTGACTGCTATGTGTACTGCCCTTCATAATAAAAAAAAAATAGGCAGATGCGTTTGAGTGGTAATCTTAATGAATAGATTGAGCCGTTTATTGTTACATCCATTTTATGACTGGAAAGGTCATGCATTTCCCTACTATATTCACCAAACAGGTTAGTTTTACAGTCGCTTTGGTGCGCTCAACAGTCTAGGTGTCATATTTCTCATAAGCCATAAAAGGCAGGTTTTGAAGACGTTTGACATGTGTGTGTATGTGCGCACACACGTTTACTCTTTGGTGCCCACACACGTATTCAACACTAGATGAATACCCGTTTCGCCGGGTACGGCTGCGCCGGGAAGAAGTCGAGCCGAATACCCGGCTATGCCGGGTGTACGCCGGCTTTGCCAGCGCACCGCACGGAGAAAGGGAGACAAACGCGGCTGAAAACACTGGAGAAGATAAGGAAGAGTTACTGGGAATGGATCCAGAGAAAAACCAAAATCGGTTCAGCGCTGCGCGCTGAGAGCACGTGTTGAAATATCTCATCGATGAGGTTGTGTCCGGGGTGTAGCTGAATACGGTCTCCAAATTTGAAAAAGATCCAACGAGAACTTTGGCTTGGCATCGCGGACACACACACACAGACAGACACAAGTCGTATATATATATATAGATTCTCAAACGAACTTTGAAGAGAAAAGAGAGTTAGCTATTTTGGTGTGGTCGGGCCTCTTTGCCGTGAGCACATCTGTCTCGTTCCGATGTCTTGTCTTTCGTCACCTTAAATAGAAAACGGTGAAGGCGTGTTTGCTATTACGTCTCCACTTTCTGTCAGGGCTGGGGCAATTTCACTTGTTTGGATGAACTGTGCGAACTTAGAAAAAAAGGAGAGAAAAAAAAGGGGAAAACTTTATTGACTTTGAAGTGTAGGATGTTGGTTTCGATCTTGTTGACCGCTGCGAAGTGAATACGTTTTTTTAATTGTTGAAATGTGTCTGTCTGTCTGGCTGGCTGGCTGGCTGGCTGTCTATGTGTGTGTGTATGTCTGCGTGTGTGCTTGTACGTGCTGTGAAAGGTTTTCAAACGATTAGAACAGGTGAAAATGTCTTAGTCTGTGGCAGACAAATTGTAACCTCTTGCGCATAACAACATTTCATAGGTGAAGGTCCTCGATCGTCTATGGTCCTGATGATTAGGTTCCCGTCAATTGAAATTACTATTTTGCAATAAAAGCATTGGGCCATTAACCGTTCCTCTGCAATCAGGTGCTCGTTAACCGATAATGGTTTTAGCTGGAAACACGTCAAACCCATTTTGTCCTTGTGTCACAAACCATAATTCAGCAGGAAAAGTGGCAGTTGTCTCGCCTCCGGTGAAAATGCGATTTCTGCTGTATACTTACAAGCCGGCCTGCTCTCTGATGCCACTTCGTTATCACCCTCTTTGGTGGGTAATAAATTTAATATCGCCCGGGCCAGGAGATCAATTTTGAACAATTCTTGTAGTCATCAGCATCGTCAGAAGCACGTTTTGTCAGGGGCATGATGGGAAAATCACGTGATGAAATGGCCGTGGGTTATGTCTTTATATTACCCGGGTAATATCAGTGAGAGTGTAGATTGCGAGGAAATGGCCTGTCTCGCTCCCTGTCAGTGTCGTGATGACGCAAATTTTCTAATTTTCGCATGACGCTGACTTGGATTGTGTACCGAGGAGTACAAAGCAGTCCGTGTATGCAGAGATGTGTGTGTGTGTGTGTGTGTGTGTGTGTGTGTGTGTGTGTGTGTGTGTGTGTGTGTGTGTGTGTGTGCGTTCGAGTGTGTGTGTGAGTGTGTGCGTACGTGCGTTCGAGTGTGTGTGTGAGCATACAGGCGTGTGTATGTGTGTGTGGGGGGGGGAGGTAGGTTGCGTGTGAGAAAGAGGAGTGCATGTGTCAGGCAAGGAATATCACAACAATTTTAAGTCTCCAGAGTGTATTCCTTGAGATCGCCATAGTGCGCAATGTTGTATAATTGTCTTCCAAAACAACTTCTAGGGGAGCTGTTGGGGTGGGAAAACTTCCAGGGGAGCTGTTGGGGTGGGACAACTTGCAGGGGAGCTGTTGGGGTGGGACAAGTTCCAGGGGAGCTGTTGGGGTGGGACAACTTCCAGGGGAGCTGTTGGGGTGGGACAAGTTCCAGGGGGGCTGTTGGGGTGGGACAACTTCCAGGGGAGCTGTTGGGGTGGGACAACTTCCAGGGGAGCCGTTGGGGTGGGGTCTAAGGGGTTGGGGCGGGCGGATTGACATGCTGCTTGTCAGGCTCTTTCTTTCTTCTTTTTCTTGTTGATCAAGGCTGATGTGTGGGTGTGTGAGAGAAATTGAGAGGGTTAGGAGGTAAGGATGAGAGACAGAGGGATCGAGTTGAGCGTGTGAGTGTGTGTTCTTGTGTGTGTCTCTCTCTCTCTCTCTCTCTCTCTCTCTCTCTCTCTCTCTCTCTCTCTCTCTCTCTCTCTCTCTCTCGCTCGCTCGCTCGCTCTCTCTCTCTCTATCTCTCTCTCTATCTCTCTCTCGCTCTCTCTCTCTCTCTCTCTCTCTCTCTCTCTCTCTCTCTTCTTTTACCCCCCCCCTCCCCCCATCTCTTTCAAAAAGCAGTTTTGGGGAGCAATAAAAGGTGTTACATGTGATTTCCCTGGAGGCTGCTAAAATCAGTGTCTGTGGTGCGGTAACCCCCACACTGATGAACTTGTAACGTTTTCTCGTTTGATAGAACGCCGTTGACAACTCCACTTCTTCATTCACGCCTTCTGTTGATGGATGTGTATGCGTATTGAGTTCACGTTTTGCAGACATCTGGAAAATCAAATATTTGGTACTTCGAAATAGTCTGCACTCGAGACTGATTTATCGGAAAGTTTTACATTTATTGATTGGATTTCACGAAAGTACAAAATTATCTTCGTTTGAAGTTCAGGCTTAACTTTCTATTTTACAAGTTCGTCTTCCCGCGGGAAGTTGGTGTGTTCAGGCTTAACTTTCTATTTTACAAGTTCGTCTTCCCGCGGGAAGTTGGTGTGTTCAGGCTTAACTTTCTATTTTACAAGTTCGTCTTCCCGCGGGAAGTTGGTGTGTTCAGGCTTAACTTTCTATTTTACAAGTTCGTCTTCCCGCGGAAAGTTGGTGTGTTCAGGCTTAACTTTCTATTTTACAAGTTCGTCTTCCCGCGGGAAGTTGGTGTGTTCAGGCTTAACTTTCTATTTTACAAGTTCGTCTTCCCGCGGGAAGTTGGTGTGTTCAGGCTTAACTTTCTATTTTACAAGTTCGTCTTCCCGCGGAAAGTTGGTGTGTTCAGGCTTAACTTTCTATTTTACAAGTTCGTCTTCCCGCGGGAAGTTGGTGTGTTCAGGCTTAACTTTCTATTTTACAAGTTCGTCTTCCCGCGGGAAGTTGGTGTGTTCAGGCTTAACTTTCTATTTTACAAGTTCGTCTTCCCGCGGGAAGTTGGTGTGTTCAGGCTTAACTTTCTATTTTACAAGTTCGTCTTCCCGCGGAAAGTTGGTGTGTTCAGGCTTAACTTTCTATTTTACAAGTTCGTCTTCCCGCGGGAAGTTGGTGTGTTCAGGCTTAACTTTCTATTTTACAAGTTCGTCTTCCCGCGGGAAGTTGGTGTGTTCAGGCTTAACTTTCTATTTTACAAGTTCGTCTTCCCGCGGAAAGTTGGTGTGTTCAGGCTTAACTTTCTATTTTACAAGTTCGTCTTCCCGCGGGAAGTTGGTGTGTTCAGGCTTAACTTTCTATTTTACAAGTTCGTCTTCCCGCGGGAAGTTGGTGTGTTCAGGCTTAACTTTCTATTTTACAAGTTCGTCTTCCCGCGGAAAGTTGGTGTGTTCAGGCTTTTACATGGGGTAAGTGCATTCTTTCGCTTGCACACATACACAAAATCAGCGGCGTTGCTGGTTTCTGTGCAGAATGGACATTGTTGGCTGAAGTAAACTCCCATATTGACACCAGTGTCAGCTACAAAATGAAATGAGCAAGTAAAAGACGATCTGTACAGACGCTAGTCAGGCTGTTGATGTAGTGTATGTGGCCAAGCGGAAGGATGTTTTCATCTCATTGAAAGCCTGGTCACACTGGTCACACTGGTCACACTGGACACACTGGACACACTGGACACACTGGTCACACTGGTCACACTGGTCACACTGGACACACTGGTCACACTGGTCACACTGGACACACTGGTCACACTGGACACACTGGTCACACTGGACACACTGGTCACACTGGACACACTGGTCACACTGGACACACTGGTCACACTGGTCACACTGGTCACACTGGACACACTGGTCACACTGGACACACTGGTCACACTGGACACACTGGTCACACTGGACACACTGGTCACACTGGACACACTGGACACACTGGTCACACTGGTCACACTGGACACACTGGACACACTGGTCACACTGGTCACACTGGACACACTGGTCACACTGGACACACTGGTCACACTGGACACACTGGTCACACTGGACACACTGGACACACTGGACACACTGGACACACTGGTCACACTGGACACACTGAACACACTGGTCACACTGGACACACTGGACACACTGGTCACACTGGACACACTGGTCACACTGGTCACACTGGACACACTGGTCACACTGGACACACTGGTCACACTGGACACACTGAGGAAACTTTAGTGCGGTGTATGTTATAAGAGGTAGTCGAGAGGAAACTTTAGTGCGGTGTATGTTATAAGAGGTAGTCGAGAGGAAACTTTAGTGCGGTGTATGTTATAAGAGGTAGTCGAGAGGAAGTTAACATTCAGTTTATATTGATAGCGGCAATAGGGAGAAAGCTATATACAGTGCATTTTATGTTTCTGGTCTATTGCCTGAGGAGAAACTTTGCTCTTAGATTGACGTATTTCCCCCTCTAACCAGGTCTAATTTGATACGTATACTTTTTTGGTGCTGAAACATACAGAGTTGAAGCAATCAAAAACACTTTTGAACTTTCTAAGAAAGTTTGCAAAACCTATCGCTTTTCGTCGGGCGGGGTGAGGGTGGGGTGGAGGAGGAGGAGGAATATACACGCAAAAGCCAACTTTGCAAAACGCGAATGTACGTGGTACTTACAGTCCTTGCTGGTCTGAGGAGAAGCTGATTGCACGTTCAGGAATGTGGAATTGCGAATTCAAACAAGAAATTGACGGCCTTCTGTAGATGTTGAAGTATTTAGAACGCACTAGAGAGGCAGAGACAGAAAGACTGATACAGAGAGACCGAGACAGACAGACATACATATCCGTTACATTGTGTCTAACAATGATGATGATTGGACAGTCTACCATATTGTGCTGTTTGTATGGACGCGTTTTTAGCATGGGGTCCTTAGAAAATCACCATCAGACCGTGACAATAATTATCAGACCGTGGAAAATAGATGACGATGCGCGTGGTGATTCTATTTGCCATACACCTGTTGCCGCTCGGCATGGGAGCGAATATTGTTTTTCATCATGTCAGTAGTTACATAAGTACAGCACACTGGTAATTAGATCATCTCTCTCTCTCTCTCTCTCTCTCTCTCTCTCTCTCTCTCTCTCTCTCTCTCTCTCTCTCTCTCTCTCTCTCTCTCTCTTTCCTTCTCTCTCTCTCTCTTTCCTTCTCTCTCTCTCTCTCTCTCTCTCTCTCTCTCTCTCTCTCTCTCTCTCTCTCTCTCTCTCTCTCTCTCTCTCTCTCTCTCTCTCTCTTGCTCACCACCGACTGTTTTTCAGTTTCTAACATTTATGTTATTGTCATTTGTTTGTTGTTGTTGTTACTTGTTTTTTTCATTTGTTTTTTTACGTGTTGTTGTTGTTTTTGTTTTGTTTTATTAAGCGGTTAAATAACAGTTTCTTAGTTGTGTTAGGCTGAATATTCATTAATGTTGTAGTGCGTCCAATACTGTAACACTAACATACACCGAGCAACAAAAGTGCCGCGAACTCTTTTTAGAAATAACTTTTATTCGCATTTCAAAATTGAATGCCTAATAAAGGGGACATCGAAGTGAATCGAAATAAGCTTTTGTGTTCTGAATATTCTGAACATTCGTACTATCAGGTTATTCCACATTTTTTTAATCTAAACTGCACATTTCTTTCGCGTTTCTTTTGTTGCTCGATAAAGTTGCCAATGTAAAGTCAATAGTTCATCAGGTTTGGTAGCGTAGAAGGGAGATTTATTGTGTTTTTCCCCGTTTTTGATATACCTCGCGTACTAGTCGACAGTTTTCGATAACTCTTATTGACGTCTGAGGCTTTGTTCTGGGAGTAATGTCTTTCCTTCCCTTATGCTCAGCCCTTACTGCTTGCAAAGTAGCATACACAGTTATAATTAGATGATTGAATTTTATGTTTTGTTGTTTTCGTCGGTCGCTCAGCCAGTGAGCTTTTTGTCAGCTCGAGAGTCAGACACAGTAAGCGTATTGGTTTAAACATAAGTTTATTTCAACAAAAGTTACAATCATGACATGTATACAAAATACACAGGTAACAGCAACAAGCTAGAAGCTTATAGTGGTGTTCCTGCATGGACATTACCACGTAAGGCGGTAACGGCTGAACAAATCGTCTGAATAAACCAAATCTATTGATAACAAAATAAACAATTAGCGTAAGCGTATTGAAAACATGACAGACCCAGACCTGGCAACCCGTACGATTTCGCCGTATTTTATACGAATGATTGTCTAGAATACGATCACTACGCTCAGTTGAAAAAAAATACGACGAAAAAAATTCCTGGACTACTTTTCTTCACAAGCGCATCTCAAAGCCAATCCAGTATTTTGAGACTGTCAACGTTATAAACCAATGAAAGAAGAGACTGTCAACAAAATCTTCCACAGTTTGGAAAGGGCTTTGCAGACCTGGGAACCCTGAAATGCACTTGGAGTATTCTCAAGCAAACTTGGTGTATTTTCAGAAAAAAAATAGCGTACTCTACACAGCATTTGAACATTAACATTTCTAACATGCTTCACACGCGTCCGTCGCACCGTTAATTAAGTTTAAAACAAATGTTTCTTTCAAACGTTATAAACCAATAAAAGAAGAGACTGTCAACGTTATAAACCAATAAAAGCAGAGACTGTCAACGTTATAAACCAATAAAAGCAGAGACTGTCAACGTTATAAACCAATAAAAGCAGAGACTGTCAACGTTATAAACCAATAAAAGAAGAGACTGTCAACGTTATAAACCAATAAAAGAAGAGACTGTCAACGTTATAAACCAATAAAAGAAGAGACTGTCAACGTTATAAACCAATAAAAGCAGAGACTGTCAACGTTATAAACCAACAAGTCGCGTAAGGCGAAAATACAATATTTAGTCAAGTAGCTGCCATTTTTCAGCAAGACCGTATACTCGTAGCATCGTCAGTCCACCGCTCATGGCAAAGGCAGTGAAATTGACAAGAAGAGCGGGGTAGTAGTTGCGCTAAGAAGGATAGCACGCTTTTCTGTACCTCTCTTTGTTTTAACTTTCTGAGCGTGTTTTTAATCCAAACATATCATATCTATATGTTTTTGGAATCAGGAACCGACAAGGAATAAGATGAAAGTGTTTTTAAATTGATTTGGACAATTTAATTTTGATAATAATTTTTATATATTTAATTTTCAGAGCTTGTTTTTAATCCGAATATAACATATTTATATGTTTTTGGAATCAGCAAATGATGGAGAATAAGATAAACGTAAATTTGGATCGTTTTATAAATTTTTATTTTTTTTTTACAATTTTCAGATTTTTAATGACCAAAGTCATTAATTAATTTTTAAGCCACCAAGCTGAAATGCAATACCGAACCCCGGGCTTCGTCGAAGATTACTTGACCAAAATTTCAACCAATTTGGTTGAAAAATGAGGGCGTGACAGTGCCGCCTCAACTTTCACGAAAAGCCGGATATGACGTCATCAAAGACATTTATCAAAAAAATGAAAAAAACGTTCGGGGATTTCATACCCAGGAACTCTCATGTCAAATTTCATAAAGATCGGTCCAGTAGTTTAGTCTGAATCGCTCTACACACACACACACACGCACGCACACACACACGCACGCACACACGCACATACACCACGACCCTCGTTTCGATTCCCCCTCGATGTTAAAATATTTAGTCAAAACTTGACTAAATATAATAAAAGCAGAGACTGTCAACGTTATAAACCAATAAAAGAAGAGACTGTCAACGTTATAAACCAATAAAAGAAATGAAGACGCCGTTACCTGATGAAGAAAACAGAGATTGAAATGAAAAGAGAAAAGAAGCAACAAGGTACAGTTCGGTAGTCATGGTTTCCCTGCTAATGACAATCGGGCTAAACTAATGAAAGTCGGGCAAAACTGAGCAAATGCATTCCACCTGTAATAACAGAAAAAAGAGGAGACGAAGAAAAAGTGATATTGAAGGGCAAAGAAAAGGACACCACAAAGTACCGCACGCTACTTCCGGGTTTCTCGGCAAAGAAAAAGTCGAGCGAAAACGAGCGAATGTGCTGTCTTTTTGTCGCTTTGACGTCTTATATTCACTGCAATCAGGCAATGAAAAGAACAAGCGAAAACTCACACCACCCACCCGGCCGTTCACTCGGCACCGTGAGAAAGGCCATTGCGCCTTTTACAGGTATCAGGCCGTTGTAATGCATGGCAATCAACACTTTTGTAATGACAGACCTTCCCCCCCACCCCTCTCCTCCCGTTATACCACCCTCAGCACCCCACCCTAACCCCTCAAGAATTGACAGATCCCTCTAAACACTTCCCTATCCCCCTCCCACCCCAACCCACTCCTATCCCCTGCCCCCCCCCCCCCCCCCCCCCAACAATCCAGAGTTCCCTCTAAACGTTTTTGTAAAGACAGAAAGTTCCGTCCACCTCCACCACCACCCTCCCCCCCCCCCCCCCCCCCCCCCCCCATCCATTTTCATACGCCTCAACCCCACCCATCCACCCCAACAATCGACAGTTCCCTCTAAACGTTTTTGTAAGGACAGAGCTCCACACCCCTTCCCAACACCCTTCCTCCTTCCCTCCCCCTTCCCCCCTTCCCCCCCCCCCTTCCCCCCCCCCCCCCCCATCTTCATACCCCTCAAACCCATCAACCCACGCCAACAATCGAAGGGTCCCTCTAAACGTTTTTGAAAGAACAGAGTTCCGTCCCGCTTCCCCCCCCCCCACCCCCATCTTCGTACCCCCTCAACCCCACCCATTATTCGACAGGTCCCCCATCTCCCATTGATCCCTTTAATCACTCGCCGCTCGTATCCCCTGAAGACACGGGGCGCAAAAAAGAATGATGTTGACAGATACCATTTCCTCCATGTCGCTAACCCGGTTGTCTTCTTCCTCTTGTGCTGTGCAGATCGGACCAGACTTCTTCCAGAGACAAGAGACTGCGTGCTGTGTGTGCTGCGAGTAGAAGCCAGAACTTGGTGCTGACCGGTCATCCATTGTCAGGACCCCGCTGAGATCGTCCTCTTCTCCCTGTCAGACTCCACCTGCCGATTCTTCTGACAGCAGAAATCCCAAACGGATAGGCTGCCGACGATCCTCAGCTTTCCTGTTAGGAGTCTGCATTGCCTCGATTGTCTTCTGCCGCCCGAGATTGACTGCATTGCCTCGATTGTCTTCTGCATTGCCTCGATTGTCTTCTGCCGCCCGAGATTGACTGCATTGCCTCGATTGTCTTCTGCCGCCCGAGATTGACTGCATTGCCTCGATTGTCTTCTGCCGCCCGAGATTGACTGCCAACATTCTTCACATTTTTTGTGAGTGGGAAGTCCGAAACAGAGAAACTGCCAACGATCTTCACATTGTTTGTGAGTGGGAAGTCCGAAACAGAGAGACTGCCAACGATCTTCACATTGTTTGTGAGTGGGAAGTCCGAAACAGAGAGACTGCCAACGATCTTCAACTGAGGAGCCTTCGTCGCCTTTGTCTTAGCCTTGATACTGTAGGGAGACGCCTACACCTTCCTGTTTTTCTTCTTCTTTCACCTGTTGTTGTCTTCCTTCGGCGGAATTGAAGAGTAGATTCGCTGAACAAGTCAAACCCTTCAGATCTCCTTGCTTACAAAGTATTGTTTGCGTCGTCTTGTGCATTTGTCTTCCATCTACTGCTGTTGTCCATTCCTCCTTCGTCAAGTGAAGTAGAGTGGCTGGGGGACGTCTTGAGAAGAGGGTGTGTTGATTCCTCGTGTGTGCGGCTTGTTCTTGCCGGCTCATTCTTTATTCACGAGTGTAGCCAGGCTGGGAAGCAAAATCGCGAACAGATAAGTGGTTGGCACACACCCCAGTTTGGATCCGACAATTGATTAATAGATCCATGGGGGAAGGAACTGAAGACAGAAAAGACATCATTTGAATGAAACTAGTTCCATAAGCGTACGGGCCCAGAAAATAGTTATAGAAAAAAATTGTACACACACACAAAATGAAATAAAATTAAATAGATAAGAGGCACACAATACAGCCCTGCTACCAGACAGTACCAGACAGTACCAGACAGTACCAGACAGTACCAGCGAGAGACAGGATCGAGATTTCTTCACCTGCAAGCCGTAATACTATCACATCATAGCGCTAATTTTTTTTTAAAGAAAAGAAAAGAGAAAGACAGAAAAAAAAGTACCGTCGAAGAAAAAGACCGCCGCGTCACAAGACGGTGCCAAAGACAGGCATCAGCGACATTGGCGTGTCGAGATTGTCAGCGCTAGTCGGTGTGGCTGTTGTCAGGCGACGCCAGCGATTGGAGCGTTGTGTGCCTGCCTCTGTGTGCGTGGTACACGTCGCACTGTCAAGTCTTTGCAGTGCTTTTCAACTTCGCCGATCGACAGGACTGCCGATTGGACTGTCTTGTGTGTGTGACCGCTTCTTATGAGGGTACGTTGAATTCTTGGTGTAAAGTTTCGAACATACTGGGAAAAATATCACTGGGTGCCTGCATTGTCTCGTGAAAAATTGATATTTGATCAAGTTGATATTTGATTTTATCAACAACAAAAATTAAAATAATAAAAAAATGTAAATACACTCCTAAAAACGTGAGATTATTTAAGGGGTGACACTGTGCTTAGCGAAGTGAAATGGGCGAGTAGCTTCAAGTCGGCGCGCGTGTTGTTTGAAAACAAAGTGGAACCAAGAGTTCTAATCAGCTCAAGTGTTATCGGTATCCAGAACCATTTTTCTCAAGACAATACGTGTTTCGTTCTGAATGTGTGTGCTACTTTACACAGGTGTTCACACTGGAAGACAGCACGGAGAAGCGAAAGGAAAATAATGTGTTAGACATCACAGTTAATTTGGTCAGTCTCACTGACGCTAGCCTGGTTCTTGTGGTGTTTCTCTAGAACCGTCATTACCTTTTCCAATCTGGACGAAATCATAGAAAACATAGAAATCGACACAAAACAGATCGTTTGACGCAGAAGTCCGCAATTAGCAATCTGATCGAAATCACAGAAAACAGCAGTCACTATTTGTAAACCTTGAGAAAATAGAAAAAAAGTCACCATTTGACAATCTGACTTAAATACTAGAAAACAGTCACATTTGACAATGTGAAAGAATAAGAAAAAACAGGAACCAACATTTGACAAAGAAAAAGATTGTTTAACCGGAAGTCACCACTTGACAATCTCAATAAAATTACAACAACAACAAAACTGAACTGAAACTGAAATCTGACCCACAAAAAGATCAGTTGACGCCGAAGCCATCATTTGTCAAAGAGGGACCAGACTTGACCAAGAAGCCGGTGTCACGTGCATAAAGCATCACTTGACACAGAAAGCACAGCGATCTATTTTCCCCTGGGACACCGCCAGCCCTGGACACTGTTCCTCACTCACAAGACCACTCCCCTCTATACACGCCCACTGACAGCGTCTCTTCGCTACAGTTATTAGTATTACCTATTTTTTCTCCATTCAAAACCACTTGGGATTCGTAGTTGAAAATCATACGTGCGTGTTAGAAAAAAGGTTCTGAGCCGAACAGTGAACGATAACTTTAGTCACTTAGAACACCGCTCTCCTCACCAAGAGTTTCTGCAACAAGTCCGATTATGTTCCACACTTTTTTCATTCAGAGGCAATTGGAAATCGTACCTGAAAACTGATGGGACACCGCTCTCCTCATCAAGATCTTTTGCAACAAGTACAATTATTCTCCAATTTTTTTCCATTCAAAAACAATTGGAAATCGTAGCTGAAAACGATATGTATGTGAGAGGGAAAAGAGGAAGTCGATGATGCGAGCAGCGAACGATAACAGTAATTGACATCACAGGAATTCCCTCGGCTCGATACTATGGCTGTCATTAGCTTATTATTTACCAAGCTGGGCGCTCCTAGATTGTAACTTCCCTCATCACAGGTGGTACAGAGATGTCATTTGGACGGCTTTTGCGTTATTAACTGACTGAGCTTGTTTGACCCTGCGAAGCTATTCTCCGGCTTGAGGCCAATATAGCGGCAAATCCCTGTCATTCTACGGCTCTGTGGACACTATATATGTAAACGGCATGTGGACAGTTTCTGGGAGAATTCTTGGCAGACTATGACTTTCATGCAATATATAGATCTATATACAATCTTGTTCTTGCCATAAAGCTGTCGTAGACGTTCGTGGCAAAGACCCTCTTTGCCACTCCTGGTTTGTTGTATGTAAAAAAAAACAAAAAACTATCGCGTCGTTTCGATTAACTCTTGCTTGGTTTATAACGGAAACTACTCTATCATCAAAAGCGTGCTGACAGAAGAAAAACCAACATCATTCTGCTGCTGTTTCTGTAACTACATGACTTGTTCTTTATAGGTTAACAGTGGCGAATAAAATCGAACGATTGCAATCATTTCGATTCGTCCAACGCCATCAACGCATGTGCAACAGCGCGACCGACCTCTGCAAGTGTTTGTGTTAGACTTGACTAGTGAGGATAAAACGGTCATACAGGTCAAATTTGGTTTATGAAAACAAACTGCTTTGCTATTTTTATAACTTCGACACCATCGACGTATTTGCAACAGCGAGATCTGCGACTTTTATTTCACCTGTTGTATGTAAAACTTGGGTCAGAAGCTTACCTGGTTAAGCATTTTAAACTTGGTGTATGACGGCAAACTAACATGTCATTTTGATAACTCCATCGCCCTTGACGTTTCTGTGTCAACAGCTGACCGATTTGTGTGGAGGGTCACGAGGGTCGCTGACCGATCTGTGTGGAGGGTCACGAGGGTCGCTGACCGGTCTGTGTGGAGGGTCACGAGGGTCGCTGACCGATTTGTGTGGAGGGTCACGAGGGTCGCTGACCGCCGTGCGAGCAAAGGAGAGTTTTATATTAGTCGCGCTAGTGTTCCGTCACACATTTGATCCGACGCCGCCATTCAATGTTCGACCGTCACGCATGCGTGGACGTGAGGCCGAGAGAACTCACCGCAACAGACTTGTCGTACCTTATGGTCATCGATGAAACCCGTCGCCTAGTGTTCGTGCGGAAACTCATAAAAAAATAACTATTCTGTGCCCATGAATCTCTGTGGGGCCATTGTGGCCAAGTCTCTGTGATCTCAGGAAAGAGAGGCCAAAGGTTTATCGCCCAGTGTTTTCGACTTAATTTGTTTCGGATGAAATAAAAATGTTGCACGCACCATTAGGCACAGTGTTTCCGACTTCAAAAGTGTTTTTGTCATTGGACACAATAACTCTATTACAACAAAAAAAGAGAGTAGAAAAAACAACACCATACAAGAACAAAATATAAGAGAAAAGAAAACAAACGTGCAAGAAATCTTGAGACCACGAAAAACTAAATTAAAAAGAACAAAAATACAGCAGACAAGGACAAAAGAGAAAAGAAAAGAAATACAGAGTGCAAGATGTCTGCTTGAATTTTGTGTTACAACAGATTTGTCCACAACAACGAAGAATAGTTACGATTGACATGGTTAATAAAAATCAACGCTGGTTTTTTATGCCAAACAGCTGCTACTCTTGAAGTAGACCGAACCGTTTGTCGCATACATAATTCATTCTTCTTCGTTCATGCGATCACGCGCTTATCAGTGCTTTGAGAGAAGAGAGGGAAAAGTGAATGAAGCGAGACACTTAATGAACGACACGAAATAACGGACTCGCAGCTCATCACCTGCTTGCTCGCAGGGGACCGGAAAACGACTTTTCCGCAAATGAATGATTAATTTATTTTTTATTTGGACTTTTATCTTCTTCTTTGTTTCTGTCAGAGATGGAGAAAATTCAGATGAATTGTGACAACATACTCCTTATCCAGTGGTAGCTCATGGAGTGAATTCTGCGCACAGTCATTTGATGGAGAACACGAATATATACACTTAACATCAAACTTTTCCCCCAACGAGAATCATACAGTGAAACCTATAGCCTCTGAACTTACAATGGAAGGGGGGTACTACGGGTGGCTGGACATGGACCTCAACGAGACGTACGACGACCACGACGGCGACCTGCTGGGCGATGCGGGCGGGCAGGCAGACAACGTGTACCAGCAGAAGCTGGTGTACTACCTGATGGGGATCGGCGGGCTGATCGTGTGCAGCCTGGGCATGGTGGCCAACGTGCTGTCCGTGGCGGTGCTGACCCGTCGCTCCATGAGGTCGTCCACCTACACCTACCTGGCGGCGCTGGCCGTGTGCGACTGTCTGGTGCTGGTCTTCACCGTGCTGCTCGTCATGAAGGACGCCAAGACCCACGACGCCACTGACGCCCTGGACCAGATGTACAACCTCTACTTCCCCTACGTCCACCCCACCGTCTTCATCTTCCAGGTCACCTCCATCTGGCTGACCTTAGCTTTCACCGTGGACCGCTACATCATGATCTGCCACCCCTTCAAGGCCGAGTTCATGTGCCGCAGGTCGAGGGCCCGCAAGGTGGTGGTGGCGCTCTACATCTCCGGGGCCATCTTCTGCATCCCCAAGTTCCTGGAGTACTACACGCAGCGCTACGAGCTGTCGCTGATGAACCGCACCGAGGTGATCTACATGATGGACATGACGGACATCGGCAAGAACGAGGTGTTCCGCGAGATCGTTCACTCGTGGATGTACCTGATCTGCGTGTGCGGCCTGCCATTCCTGACGCTGGTTGTCCTCAACGCCTTCCTCATGTACGCCGTGCACCTGTCGCGGCTGAAAGGCAAGCAGCTGAACGCCAAGGAGAAGCACCGCAACGACACCACCATCATGCTGATCGGCGTCATCGTCATCTTCCTCATCTGCCAGGGCCCCGCGCTGGTCTCGCGCATGATCTACGCCTTCAAGCCCATCACGCGCATTACGCGCGCCGAGGTGACCCTCAACGAGGTGGCCAACTTCCTCGTCATCCTCAACTCCGCCATCAACATCGTGCCCTACTACTTCTTTGGCAAGAAGTTCCGCAGCGAGTTCTGGCGCCTCTTCTGCAGCTGCCTCTTCGACCGCGACGAGCTGAAGAAGATCACGCGCAGCTTCAGCCTCTCCATGGACCCCGGCCGGCGCTGGAGTGTCGCCAGCAACAACTACGAGCTCAACGGCTATGTGGGAGGAGGAGGCGGGGTAGGAGGAGGCGGGGGAAGAGGAGGAGGGGGAAGAGGAGGAGGGGGAAGAGGAGGAGGGGGAGGAGGTGGTGGTCTGGTCGGAGGGGGGTTAAGCTGCACGGCTCATCGCCACAGCAGTATCGAGACCCCCCTCATCACCAACAATTGCAAAGACCGGACCTCACCGATCTTCGGGGAGAAGACTTCGCCGTCGTCCGGTTCGGTGCAGTATCTAGCCCCCGATACCTATGTGGGAAAGACGAACGGTCACGCCAACAGTTACTCCTCCTTAGACCAGGGGAGTAAGAGTCCCAAACAGGTGAAAGTGACCGTGCCTGGTAGTGACTTGTGTCCTCAGACTGGTGTGTGATTTTCTTGAAAATGAAATTTGTGACTTTATTCAACGTGTAGGGAAAGCTAAACTCGTTTTTATCAACACTTTCTCTTCCTTAGACCAGGAGAACTGGAGTTTAAAACAGGTGAACGTATCTGTTCTGTGCGTGTGATATGCAGAGAAGAAACTGAAAGAGTTGTGACTTTAATTCAAAATGCGTTTTCTACGTTAGGGAAAGATATCGTTTTTACCGGAACTCGCTTTTACCAACATTTACTTTTCCAAAGACCAGGAGAACTGGAGTTGTTAACATGTGAAAGTGACGGTGCCTGGTCCACAGATTGGTGTGTGATGTGCACAACATAAAATGAAAGAGTTGTGTATATTTCAGTGTAGCGAAAGGTAAACTCGTTTTCACGAACGGCCTGGCCAACATTTCATCTTCCGTGATCCGGGGGAATCGAAGTCCTGAGCAAATGAAAATGGTCATGCCTGGCCGTGATTATGTTTACAAACCTGTGTGTGATGTGATAAGAAAAAATAACAGTAATGTAAGTTCAGAGGTGTTTTTTTTTTAATTTGCAGAAAGTCCAACGCATTTTTAATAACGGTCAAGCCAGCAGTTAATGTTTCATGACCCAGGTTAATTTAAATCCAAAACGTATTGGTGGCGCCCAGTGGGTGATGATGTCAAACAAAAAACACTTTGGACTTCAAATTGAAGACTCGGTTTGATTGGGATGGGACTTCAAACTGTACACTCAATTTGATTGGATAAATGTGACTCCCAATAAATTTAGAAGATATATTTCAAACTTCCACAGTAAACCCTGACCCCTTAGGACTCAGAAACAAAAAGAGCGCGAGAAATAATACGCAAATGTGACGTTGAAGGGTGAAAAAAACGATGTAAAATTATTTGCGTTGCTTGATGTTACGCCATTGTCCTCGACATTGGACTTGGATTGCAGACGTTAAGCAAGACACGAATGTGTTTTCGTTCTTCTCCTCTTGTGTTTGTTTTTAATTTTCTGTAATTCGGTTAAGGCTCAGTTCTGAATTATTCAACTGTCGGTTCGGAAAGGGAAGCACTGCCGTGACGTGAGTAAATTGAGCTGTTCGTCAACGATAACACAAGCTTGTGATCTGGCGTTGTGAATAAGAAGCTCATTTCACATCCTTCTATGTGATACCCCGTGATGAAAACTAATCTCTTTTTTTTCTCGCAGTTTTATCTGTCGGGTTTTACCATGTTTGTTC
The DNA here is from genome assembly GCF_037325665.1 of Littorina saxatilis. Taxonomy (NCBI): domain Eukaryota; kingdom Metazoa; phylum Mollusca; class Gastropoda; order Littorinimorpha; family Littorinidae; genus Littorina; species Littorina saxatilis. The sequence continues at coordinate 67,671,993 of NC_090248.1, read as the reverse complement.
AGTCAATGTTTGTCAAATTTACCAGAAAAACACGCGTGTGTTTGTTCAGTCGGACGGTCTCTAGGCAGGACCAAGTCTGTATATTGACCGATGGAAAAGTGGAACTTGGTCATGATGATTGAACGCAGATCAAAGAAACCTGGCCGTGACAAAAAAAATGTTATGCTGGACAAACGAACATTGCGAGTGTGTGTGCGTTACGCGTGATGTTAGTTCACTTGTCTACGTTAAGTACGTGTGCAGATTTTATTTGCATTACTACACTACTATACACTGCATTACTATTATGTTTTGCATTATTTCGTCATGTTATGTCTTTCAATCTCACCTCTGTTGGAGTGTATTTCTTTCCAGTTTTTAATTTATTTACTGTTCTGCACTGTTCTGTCTTCTTATTTCACGTTTATTAATCTTGCTTCTGTTGAGTTAATGTGTAGATTTTCTTATTTTGCACTGTTTTGTCCTGTTATTTCGTAAAGTGTTCACTCTGTTTAGTATGTATTTAGATTTTCTTTACTGTTTTGTCGTGTTGATCAAGTCAACAAATTATAAAAATCGAAACTATGTTTAAAAAAACAATTATGATAGCCAAATGCTTAGTAGCCGTCCACTTGTAAACTTACTTTTGTGCATGTTTATGAAGATTAAAAAAAGTTTTAACTTTCAACATAAACAAAATCACAATTCAGACATCTATGCTATTTTGGTAGAAACTTTTATTTTGTCGGTCCTTTCCATCATTAAGTGTGATTTTTGTTCTAAAGTGTCCATTTCAATTGGTAAGTGCTCGGCGGCACAAAAAAAGTGCGTTTAGAGTAAGATAGAGCGTGGGTGTTTTGGGCCTTTAAGCTTTTTGTCAAATTAACAGAGTCATAAGAGATAGAGTGCAATAGAACCAGATCGTAACCAGACACCGTGGGTACGAACCTGACTGATGCTAAACGGATTGTGCATTAGCGAGTGCATGCATTGATCTATCGTTTTGCGCTCCGCAATGTGATGAGGAAATGCAGGGGCAGATATTGCATGCTCTGAGCGTGTACATTGATTCATTGGCTGTCTGTGGTGGTGTGATAGATCTGTGCTGTGTAGCGGCAGGCGGATTGTTTTCACGTGCTCTATGAGATTGTGTTTTGAACAATCCCTCCCACCCTCTTAGTCGGTCTACTGCTTGTCTGTGTCTCATTTGTCTGTCTGTCTGTCTGTCTGTCTGTCTGTCTGTCTCTCTCTCTCTCTCTCTCTCTCTCTCTCTCTCTCTCTCTCTCTCTCTCTCTCTCTCTCTCATCCCATTTACATACACATGCCTGTTCGCATCCACACACAACAACCTGTCGGTTGAAGGGACGTTCATAAAAACACGCACCGGTCTTATCTGCAAATCTAAAATATAATTTGATTTGTCGATTTTCTTATGTTCTGAATTGTATAATCCACTGGATGCACAAACAGATAAATAAGCAAATAATTAAAGAAAGAAACAAACAAATACGTCTCGTTTGAAATATAGATGAATAAACAAATAAATAAGCAAAATTATTGACGTATTTCTGAAGCTATTTTTTGACTCACATGCGAAGCAAAAGTGAGTCTATGTACTCACCCGAGTCGTCCGTCCGTCCGTCCGGACGTCCGGACGTCCGGAAAACTTTAACGTTGGATATTTCTTGGACACTATTCAGTCTATCAGTACCAAATTTGGCAAGATGGTGTATGATGACAAGGCCCAAAAAAACATACATAGCATCTTGACCTTGCTTCAAGGTCAAGGTCGCAGGGGCCATAAATGTTGCCTAAAAAACAGCTATTTTTCCCATTTTTCCCATTTTCTCTGAAGTTTTTGAGATTGAATACCTCACCTACATATGATATATAGGGCAAAGTAAGCCCCATCTTTTGATACCAGTTTGGTTTACCTTGCTTCAAGGTCAAGGTCACAGGAGCTCTTCAAAGTTGGATTGTATATATATTTTGAAGTGACCTTGACCCTGAACTATGGAAGATAACTGTTTCAAACTTAAAAATTATGTGGGGCACATGTTATGCTTTCATCATGAGACACATTTGGTCACATATGATCAAGGTCAAGGTCACTTTGACCCTTATGAAATGTGACCAAAATAAGCTAGTGAACCACTAAAAGTGACCATATCTCATGGTAGAAAGAGCCAATAAGCACCATTGTACTTCCTATGTCTTGAATTAACAGCTTTGTGTTGCATGACCTTGGATGACCTTGACCTTGGGTCAAGGTCACATGTATTTTGGTAGGAAAAATGTGTAAAGCAGTTCTTAGTGTATGATGTCATTGCTAGGTTTAGTTACCCTAAAGGTCGAGGTCAAGCATGTGAGTCGTATGGGCTTTGCCCTTCTTGTTTTCTATTTTCACCGGACCATACGTGGTCATTCAGTCATTTATGTCTGTCAATCCTGTAGGCCACTACTACAACACTGTTTGCCTCCCATCCTACGGCATGACTTATTTCGATGAGGGTAAATCAGTGCTAAGACGTGTACTTCTAGCATCAAAAAATATACCACCAGAGGCCTGTGTTTTATAGTCAGAAACCATTTGCATTTAGATTACACCTCCACCATAGGAGTGCGACGTGCTCTTGCAGTCGCCAAGTAGGAAGATTTGTCGCATAGAGTAGGGTATTGAAGAAAAGCTGCTGGCTTCTTTGCACTCCTTAATTCAGCGTGTTAGTGTGAGAGTACTGGGTTCGAGGGTTTGCTGGTTATACATGTAATCTAGGTATAGCTAGAGACTAGTGGCGTACATGATTGGCAGACCTACATTGGTCAGACACAAGGTGCCTATAGACAGTTGGCTAAATTCTTGGTATATATTCCAAGATGTACGAACAGTATATCTTCCTTTTGTTGTGGAAAACTTGTTTGTGCAGTTCCTATTAGTCCTTTGGTACCCCCTGCGGGTTAGCGGGAAGAATTTACCCGATGCTCCCCAGCATGTCGTAAGAGGCGACTAACGGATTCTGTTTCTCCTTTTACCCTTGTTAAGTGTTTCTTGTATAGAATATAGTCAATGTTTGTAAAGATTTTAGTCAAGCAGTATGTAAGAAATGTTAAGTCCTTTGTACTGGAAACTTGCATTCTCCCAGTAAGGTCATATATTGTACTACGTTGCAAGCCCCTGGAGCAATTTTTTGATTAGTGCTTTTTGTGAACAAGAAACAATTAACAAGTGGCTTTATCCCATCTCCCCCCTTTCCCCGTCGCGATATAACCTTCGTGGTTGAAAACGACGTTAAACACCAAATAAAGAAAGAGTAGTCCTTTGGTGAAGATCGCAACGACCAAAGCATGGTTATTTAAGGCTAAAGCAGGAAAAAAACAGAAACAAAAACAGACCAAAAGCGACGAAAATGCGATTATCTTTTAAACCATGATTTAAAGTAGAACTACTCCGCCACTTTAAAAAAAAAACCTGTCTAAACAGAACAGTGGAATATAATCTAATTTTACAGTTCTGGTCTCGTTGTGGGTGACCAACTTTCGGCACAAATTTCGTTTCTGAGATTTGTTCGGTCGATCGCCAGTACTCAGTTTTAAGTCCACTTTACTTGAGAAGAGGAGTGCAGTGCGTAGAGTACCCGTATAACTTGTCTGAGGTCGTGAGTCTCAAGGAAAGTTGAGAATATTGACAGCGGGCATCTCAACAGTCACCAAGCATAATTAGATGTGCACCTTGTTCCAACCGTCTCCGACACACCACGCCCCAGACAGAGAAAACAAAGCCAGTCTCATTAGGGACTAACCGCATTAGCAGCCCTGGCAACATCGAAACAACTTTTTTAGGGAGCCTTAGTCATCGGAGACTGCTAAAGGAAAATGTTGTCCTGACTCAGAGAGAGAGAGAATTTTGCTATGACAAATACAGTCTTCTTGTCTGAGTAATTGAAGGAATTTAGTCACAACGGTGAATTCTGTTATTTTTTTAAACGTGGGAAAAAAGTAGTAGAAAACAACTATAACTTTGAGCAACATTTCGGTAATGGAAAGAATAATGTCCAATCATCTACTGGCCGTATAAAATTTCATCTCACACGGCATCACTGCAGAGCGCCTAGAACTGTACCCACGGAATATGCGCGATATAAGCTTCATTGATTGATTGATTGATTCAAAAAAATGTTATGCTCAATTCGCTTATTGTAGCATTCTGCGTACAGTAGGCTGTAAATATTTACCCCAGAACTTTACTGTAACTAGTTTCCACTGTAGGGGAAGGGCCTCTAATATGGACCACTTTTTGTTTATTGCTGATAACTAGCTTGTTTTCTTGTGAAGAAGTTTCATTTTGTGGTTGGTAGTCCTTCTCTCTTAGGTGAACCGTTAGGCCTAATTAGAGTGAAATAGCTTTGATAGACATTCAGCAAAAATTAAATACAGAAAAAATCACAAAGGGTCCATATTGGGAGCCTGGGCGCCTAATATGGACCAGTGAAGTGGCCTTCACGAATCACTGTAAAAAGCCCCCTATATTTCAAAATAACATGAAACAACTTAGTGTACAAGTCAGCCTAATTGAAATAGGCTCTAGATTTATCTGTTTCGGGTTGATGAGAGCATTATTTGAAACACACCAGGAAACTAAAGAAGCTTATCAAAAACAAAGTAAAAATAAGTGAAATTATCAACTTCCACAAAAAGAAGACTTTTTGTTATATTTTTTTGAAACCTCGAGGGCTAGTTATAGGTTATTTCCAGCAAGCTTCTTAATGAATTAATGAAAATAGCCTTTAGCTTTTATTTTCTTCGATTTGTTGAAGGTGGTCCATATTAGGGGACTCGCACATACTTTGAGATTTTGCTATTATTTTTTGTTTGCAGTAGAAACTCGGGCCGGGGGTCAACACTGCTAAAATGCAACAAATGCGGTCTTAGCTGTCATAAAAAGCAATTTTTGTTTGATAAAAGCTTTGGCTGTGGACAGAAACGAGTCCGTTTTAGACAGCAAATTTAGAGTGAACGCTGCCAAAAGTGAAAAAAAGAGAAAAAGCCTAACGGTTTTGAGATGTGTGATTCTGCAACTGTTTTGACATGTGCAAGTTATCCAGAGAGGGTGAATACAGCGAATAAAACTTTTTTTGAGCGCTCTAGCGCCGTTAGTTTGTCAGAACAGGAGGTGGTCCATATTAGGAGCCGGTCCATATTAGGAGCCCTTCCCCTACGTACAATGTCCGACGTAAGAAACCCCTGCACTCGCACGCACTGCCAAAGTTGAATAGTTCATAGTTTTTAAACTTTTGTAAATTGCGAACCGGAAAAGATATATAGATTCCGGCTGATGTTTCATTGTCTCACGGATGAGTGTAGGTTAGGTACGTGTGTAGTCTTTTCGACTTGTTCATAAATTATGTAACTTCCAAGTTGTCGAAATTCAGTAATATTGCATACCAACAGAAAGATCTATCAATTACTTATCATGAGCAAGAAATATATATGGCTTACCTATGTGTTATTTACACATTAACATGCTTCCGTTTGAAACTTCGAGGTCGTCATCGTGGATTGACGCCCGACCTTGCGACGGAGGGTTTTAGTTAGACTTTGGTTGATTAATTAGTCAATCCACGATGAAGACCGAGAAGTTTCAAATGGAAGCATGTTAATGTTATTGTAATTCAATCTGACGACGATCTCTTTCCTGCTTTCATGCGATGGTAAACACAGAATTGGTTCAGTTCTGTTCACACACTACTTTCAGTCCACCTACCTGCAAGGGTCAAGTCCCAAGAAATATGTCTCTGTATTCCTATCTTATCACTCTGTTCCTGTTTTGTTTTCTTTCACATACATTTTCCCTTCTTTTTTGACGGGTTTCTGGACAGCAAACTCTAAAACAAATTCTTTCACCACAAAAGCGATCTTTGGAATTGACTGACGTAGTCCGGAAGAATTCATGCATCAACTTACGTCACGTATTCGACGTCATCACTTCGCATACCTTATGGTCTCGGTATTTCGTTGGCCTTCATATTTCCTACTTGTAAAATGACCCTCAAAGCTAACCGAGACTAATTGAGGTTGTATCGACTCGTCGGCATATATACTTGTCTCGTCTAAATATCGGGCCCTATTACTACGCTGAAAACACAATAGCTGACATTAATATAGCATGACTTCCCTTCTTTGTCTCTGTTAATCTAGGGAGAAAATATCCAGCGATATTTCTCCGTAGGCCTAAAATAACTTGCGCAGCCGCAGAAACAAGAAAATGGAAATCTTTTATGAAATGATTGGGAGCCACACAAATTTGACCTTGATTCCGACCATGAACCCGCTGTTGATAATCTGGAAGGTCGTACCAGAAATGCAGATCTATCTCTGGGCGATTCATAGATTCAACCTACAAACTGCGACCTCATCTGTGATCAGATGGCCAAGCAATGCGTGAAATATTTTATTCTAAAGCCTTATGTCGTTATGTCCCGCAGTGGGGCACTGCGGTTATGAAATTAAAGGCCCCTCCTGTTTTTGGAACCGCAGGAGCTTTCTAGTTTGCTGTTAGGTAGATTTTTGGTTCCTCTTTCCTGTCATGCTCTCTTTTTCTTCATGAATTCTTTTATTTTTTCTGCCTTCTTGCTCATTCACCTGTATTTTTTCCAAAAATCTCTTCTCTTGCCGCTTGTCTCGCGATTCATGTATAGTTTAATCTGTTAGTGTTCTGATGTAAGTCCAGCAGTAGATAGGTTAAGCCTATTTTAACATACTGGAAACTGGTAATCTTCCAGTAGGTATTAATTTAGTTTTACTAAAGCCTGCTGGGACACAAGTAATGGGTTAGTGCATTTGTAAACAGGAATCGCTTGACAAGTGGCCCCCTTCATCCCCCCTTCCTCGTCCTGATATGGCTCTGCGTAGTCGGCTGGACGTTAAGCAACAAATAAACAAACAAACAAACAAACAATGTCGTTATGACTCGTTTCGACAAGCATTAAACGGATGAAATTAACCAAATGCAGTTTATTCTTCAGAAAAATGCACACAAAAAATGGGTTGGGTTCGGTGATTTGTACATAAATGTCTTCCTCACGATAGATTCGCTGATTTGTCTTATGAAGCCGTCATCAACACGAACACAATGATTGCAGAAGCAAACTCTGTACCTACACGACCGAGACACAAGACTGATTATTTCACAGCTGCAATGTGAATAGAGAACAAAGATGTTTTGGGTAAGCTTACTCACGTCAGGTCTTCACTGACAAGCTAGAACAGACGGAAAATTCCGAACAAAAGTAAATGACGTCAAAGTCTCTTTCTCTTTGAGTGTAACTTTGTCATGACGTCTTTTTGTGACAGTATACGCGACAATTTGTTCGCTTCCGGTGTCATTTTAGACTGAAAAGCAACTCAAAAGAAGGAGCTAAGCCTGTGTCTTGAAACAGCTGAAACACTCTTTTGGGTTGCCGTTTCAATGTTAACCAAAAAGTTAAAGAAAAAAAACAAGGTTCAGTTGCGAACTGACAGCGGATTGAGCATTTATTCCGGTTGATGAAGGTACGATTGAACTTTATTCTCTCCGTCAACCAACAAGACTAGAGTTGTAGCAGACGAAAAACAAAGTGTGCGTTTTTCCTGTCTTGTGAAGGCGATTATGTCGTTATAAGTTATCTGTACGTTGTGAAGACATTTCAAAACAATATTTAGCTTTGATGCGTCACGGGATATAAGCTTATACGTTTTCATCCATGGAATTAGTTTTTTCGTCTCAGCAGGGTGAATGAATTCATTTTGTCTTTTCCGGAACTGGACAAAACTGGCCTTGCCAAGACTGAAACAAAATATAGTTCTACAACTTCTAGGCTTGGGTTGATTGCCCATGGTGAATTTCCAATGATTTGTTTCCACATCCCATGACAAATTCTCTTTACTTTGGTCATGCCATATATACGTTACAGCTCCGTCCATCCATGGTATCGCGTGATATTTTGTCTCGACGGGGTGAAAGAATCGAGTGACGTCACTCTCGATCATATTCATTGACCCAGTCTGGACAAAATATCAGGCGATACCATGGATGGACGGAGCTGTAACTTATTAATGACCGGTAATTTTTAATGAGTTGGGGCATTCTGACCAATCACAGGACCGGCACGGTTGGCCTAGTAGTAAGGCGTCCGCCCCGTGATCGGTTCGAACCCCGGCCGGGTCATACCTAAGACTTTCAAATTGGCAATCTAGTGGCTGCTCCGCCTGGTGTCTGGCATTATGGGGTTAGTGCTAGGACTGGTTGGTCCTGTGTCAGAATAATGTGACTGGGTGAGACATGAAGCCTGTGCTGCGACTTCTGTCTTGTGTGTGGCGCACGTTAGGGGGAAAGGCCCCTAATATGGACCACTTTTTGTTTATTGCTAATAACTAGTTTGTTTTCTTGCGAAGAAGTTTCATTTTGTGGTTGGTAGTCCTTCTCTCTTAGTTTAACAGTTAGGCCTAATTAGAGTGAAATAGCTTTGATAGACATTCAGCAAAAATTAAATACAGAAAAAATCACAAATGGTCCATATTAGGAGCCTGGGCGCCCAATATGGACCAGTGAAGCGGTCTTCACGAATCACTGTAAAAAGCCCCCTATACTTCAAAATAACATGATACAACTTAGTGTGCAAGTCAGACTTATTCAAATATGCTTTAGATTGAGCTGTTTCGGGTTGACGAGAGCGTTATTTGAAGCACACCAGGAAACTGAAGAAGCTTATCAAAAACAGAGTGAAAATAAGTGAAATTATCAACTTCGACCAAAAAAAGACTATTTGTTATATTTTTTTGAAATCTCGAGGGCTAGTTAATAGGTTATTTTCAGCAAGCTTCTTAATGAATTAATTAAAACTGCCTTTAGTTTTTATTTTCTTCGACTTGTTGAAGGTGGTCCATATTAGGGGACTCACACATACTTTGAGGTTTTGCTATTATTTTTTGTTTGCAGTAGAAACTCGGGGTACACACTGTTAAAATATAACAAATACTGTCTTAGCTGTCATATATAGCCATTTTTTGTGTTATGAAATCTTTGGCTGTGGACAGAAACGAGTCCGTTTTAGGCGGCAAATTTAGAGTGAACGCTGCCAAAAGTGAAAAAAAGCGAAAAAGCCTAACGGTTTTGAGGTTTGTGTTTCTGCAACTGTTTTGACTTGTGCAACTTATCCAGAGAGGGTGAATAAAGCGAATGAAAATGTTTTGAGCGCTCTAGCGCCGTTAGTTTGTCAGAACAGGAGGTGGTCCATATTAGGAGCCGGTCCATATTAGGAGCCTTTCCCCTATATGTCAAAGCAGCACAGCCCTAATGTGGCCCTTCGTGGGCATGGGCGTTAAGCAAACAAACAAACAAACCAATCACAGGATCTGTTTCATTAAAACGCCAACTTGATTGAATTACAATTATGTTTCGACGGAAGTGGGTGTCAAACAGCATTCTCGTTTGAAAATCGCAGATTTGCTATATTTGAACTTAACTCTCAACCGTTCGAACCGTATTTCACGGAGATGCTATTCATATTGGAATTTAACCGTCAACTGTTCCAACCGTATATCACAGGTTTGCTAAATTTTGAATGTTACCGTAAACAGTTTTCACTTGCATATCACAGATTTTTTATATTTTACTTTAACCGTAAATGGTTTCAACGGTGAATCACAGATTAGCAATCTTGGGGGAGGCAACAGAAGTACGTCGTCGATGCCGTTAACATTTGCTTAGCTGTGCTATTTCCTTAAAGATGATTTATGCCGTGTTTGCCCTTTTTGCATGAAGGAGAAGCTTAACGCGGTGCAAATCTGTAGATGACGAGGCCGTTTCTTAAAAAGATATTTCCCGCCAAAAAGCACAAAAACCAACCTGTCTCAAATCTCCCCAAAAGCTGCACATGTTTGCAGTTAGCGATGATGACTCGTCGCGATATAACCTTCGTGGTTGAAAACGACGTTAAACACCAAATAAAGAAAGAAAGCGATGATGACACTACACACATAGGACACCTTACAGTCAGTGTAGGAACGTTCAGTTACTCAAATATACAACGCTAACTTATGGATAATCTTTGAAGATTGTTAATTCTCAGTGCATGTACTCTGTCTGTTTTTCCTTCGTCCCACTTTTTCTTCGCCGCTGACAGGAGTGGAAATGACACGCATTTGCTAGATAACAGACTAGATAACAGGCTAGATAGCAGGCTAGATAACAGGCTAGATAACAGGCTAGATAACAGGCTAGATAACAGGCTAGATAACAGGCTAGAGCTTCTAAATTCCCATGGGTTTTGTTTGCCAGATGTATGGGCCACCTCTCTCTCTCTCTCTCTCTCTCTCTCTCTCTCTCTCTCTCTCTCTCTCTTTCTCTCTCTCTCTCTCTCAAGCAAACAGACCACAGCATTTCCTTTCACACAAAAAACGGACCCTGATTTTAGGCGCATAAAAACTGACGTGGCGTCCTAAATACGATCAGCCGGGCGCGGATGTCCGCTCGAATATTGGATTATGACCGACGCTGCACAGCAAATGTTTTCATTTTGCTGCGTATTGAACGCGGGTAACAGAGTTACATCCCCTGTCTTCTCCTCGCTTCGTTTTATAGATTGATTTTTTCGTCGTAAGAGTCATTGACCTTGTTGCTTGTACTTTCTTCTTGAGAAATTAGAATAGTACTTTTACGTGGTGTATATTTCTGTTGAAGACTTAAGGGGATTCCTGGCAAGACAGGATACCGGTTGTGAGGAAAAATATGACTTTGTATAACAGCGCTGTCACTTTAGAGTAGACATTGGACTAAGCGGTTTATCTCTAGCATACACGATCCATGAGACCACTTCCTTTAAAGCAATACATAAATGATGAAAAGAATTGCAGTTTCTGATCTAAGAATGTCTTGATACGTCCGTTCGTGATACTGGTACTCTTTAATATTACAACGTAAGTGAAACGATCATAATTCATTGTAATTCTGCAAGTTAGTTTTCTGGCGTTTCAACTGTGTGCATTTTCATTCGTAAGTTGGACGAAGAAAAGACGTCGCATTCAGGTAATTCTGTATGTACCGGACACGCGTTGAAATTTGAACCGTCATTTATTCAAGTCTCAACGCACGTTTCCCAAAGTATTGTTTCAACCACACCAAAATACGTATTTGGACATGAGTGTAACCGTTTCCAAGTTCATGTAGTACGCGTCGTATCTGGTTTTGTATTTATACAACTCCGTGTGCAATACCGCTGTAACATAATGATTTGGTTATGTATTATTTGTTGTTATTTTTTAAAAGTTTGTCGAATAGAATTTGTGTTCGCTACACTCAAAAACAATGCGCATTTATGTACAAATGAATGTATACGTATAATTGTGTGTGCATTACTACAACATGACATGACTACCGACAGGAATAATTCATACATGATAATATCAAACATTGATTCTTTTTTTTAATAAGAATTGATGAAAAAAGAAAGATATCCAATTTTTTTTAAAGATTTAATTTCGACATTTTTAGGTATCTAAAATTCGGGATTTAGGCTTTCAGAGATTCAAAAATATAAATAAATAGTTTATGGCGGCATTGTGTTTGTTGATTTTTGACTCACATGCGAAGCAAAAGTGAGTCTATGTACTCACCCGAGTCGTCCGTCCGGACGTCCGTCCGGAAAACTTTAACGTTGGATATTTCTTGGACACTATTCAGTCTATCAGTACCAAATTTGGCAAGATGGTGTATGATGACAAGGCCCAAAAAAACATACATAGCATCTTGACCTTGCTTCAAGGTCAAGGTCGCAGGGGCCATAAATGTTGCCTAAAAAACAGCTATTTTTCACATTTTTCACATTTTCTCTGAAGTTTTTGAGATTGAATACCTCACCTATATATGATATATAGGGCAAAGTAAGCCCCATCTTTTGATACCAGTTTGGTTTACCTTGCTTCAAGGTCAAGGTCACAGGAGCTCTTCAAAGTTGGATTGTATACATATTTTGAAGTGACCTTGACCCTGAACTATGGAAGATAACTGTTTCAAACTTAAAAATTATGTGGGGCACATGTTATGCTTTCATCATGAGACACATTTGGTCACATATGATCAAGGTCAAGGTCACTTTGACCCTTATGAAATGTGACCAAAATAAGGTAGTGAACCACTAAAAGTGACCATATCTCATGGTAGAAAGAGCCAATAAGCACCATTGTACTTCATATGTCTTGAATTAACAGCTTTGTGTTGCATGACCTTGGATGACCTTGACCTTGGGTCAAGGTCACATGTATTTTGGTAGAAAAAATGTGTAAAGCATGTGAGTCATATGGGCTTTGCCCTTCTTGTTTTTACTTTTATGCAGGCAATTTATTTTGTTGTTTCTTTTGAGTTTGATAATTTTTTGTTAAATTTGTTTGTACTTTTTTATGAATGAATTCTCACATGCATAATTTTAATGTTGCATTTTGTTATGCTGTATTTGTTAACGAAAGGACTGTGTAACGTACATGACATTTTTCCTTCACGCTTTGTTGTGGTGATATATATATGAATGTGGGGTTGTGTTTTGTTAATGCTATCATGACAGCATTTTGAAATGCTCAGTACTTTCGATGTTCCTATTTTTTCATGTTCTGCTTACAAGTGTTGGTTTGTGCCATAAACTGCCACTCCACCGTTGCTGACTGTGCAATATACCTCAAGATGAGCAAACTAAGAACATATGTATATCTTTTGTTGAAATTCTTATTGTTGTTTTCCTTTTTCCTTTGACTGCGTTTAATAAAAGCGATATGTCAAACAAATGCTTTCGTTGCTTTTGACACGGGAATGCTGTATGAGTTAAAGGAACGATTGTTGGAGAAAGAAAACAACAACTTTGACCTGTAAAAGTCGATGTCAGTATTCAGAAAAGCAAGCCCTGGATGTTTTGATGTTGTGTAATTCGATAAACTAAGCTCTCTCTACCTCTCCCTCACTATCTCTCTCTTTCCCTCTCTTTCCCCCCTTCCTTATCTCTCTCTCCCTCCCTCCTTCTTTCTCTGTCTCTGTCTCTTTCTCTCTCCCTCCCTCCTTCTTTCTCTGTCTCTGTCTCTTTCTCTCTCCCTCCCTCCTTCTTTCTCTGTCTCTCTTTCCCTCCCTCCTCTCTCTCTCTCTTTCCCTCCCTCCTTCTCTCTCTCTCTCTCTCTCTCTCTTTCCCTCCCTCCTTCCTTCTCTCTTTCTCTCTTTCCCTCCCTCCTTCTCTCTCTCTCTCTTTCCCTCCCTCCTTCTCTCTCTCTCTTTCCCTCCCTCCTTCTCTCCCTCCTTCTCTCTCTCTCTCTCTCTCTCTCTCTCTCTCTCTCTCTCCCTCTCCCTCCTTCTCTCTCTCTATCTCTTTCCCTCCCTCCTTCTCTCTCTCTCTCTCTCTCTCTCTCTCTCTCTCTCTCTTTCCCTCCCCCCTTATTCTCTCTCTCTCTCTCTCTCTCTTTCCCTCCCACCTTATTCTCTCTCTTTCTCTCTTTCCCTCCCTCCTTCTCTCTCTCTCCCTGCCTCCTTCTCTCCCCCCTCTCTCTCTCTTCCTCCACGTTTACGCAAGCCTCAAAGCACTCTTGCATCTTACTGTTTCTTATTTTCACCTTATTCCTTCCGCGTGACGTGTAGTTGGGTTAATCATTGGGCGTAGCAAATGGAGTGGAAATCATGCGAGGGTTTTCCCTGAAACATTTTATTCTGATCGATTTTAGCCCCGCTTAGATAGCGAACGGCAAATTGATAATGCTGTAAGAACCCGAGCATAAGCCTGGCGCTGAAGGGAAAAAAGAGTATCAATTCTGTCTCCTTACATCAGTGACAGATGAGGATACTGTGAATTTTATAACTACTTAATATTGTAGGTGGCATATAAATCATCGCTGGAAAAGGACACTCCGTTTGACATCATTTGTGTCTTTAGGCATCAGGTATAGGCGGAGATACTGTCTATTTGATCAGGTTATTATTCAAGATGGTACGTAACTCCTTGTTTGAATGGAACAATCCCTTTTTGTATAATTGGTGTCTTTGTCTATCAGAAAGTGAAGGAGATGCTGGCTGTATGATGAGAACTTTCCTGCGTCATGTACAGGGGCAAACACTTCTATAAGAACACTCCAGAACAATCGGGTGTGAGACAAAAGGTCGAGGTTTAAAATGTCGAGGCACAAAAGGTCGAGGGTCAAAAGGTCGAGGGTGACAAAAGGTCAACAGCAAAATGCCGAGGGGACAAAAGGTCGAGGATTGAAAAAGGTCGAAGATTAAAAAAAGGTCGAGGATTAAAAAAAAAAAAGGTCGAGGTTTGAAAAGGTTGGTGTTAGTCCCAGAGGTCCTTGTTCTTAATTTGGAAATGAAGAACAGCCTGTCTGTATCGATAGCTCCTGTTTCCGAAAGATAAACCCAAGAAAACGAAATGCTCAATGAAACTGCACCGACGCTTACAAGGCCAGTACCAGTGCACTCTTGTCCATATATTCCACGGATACCTCGAAGAGGTCTTTGTTTCTCAATTGTCTTGGAAGAATAACATGTCTGTATCAATGGCTCGTGCAACAAAATGACAAAAGAAAATGCTCAGGGTTGAAATAGAACAGCTTAAAAAGCCGGTATTGTGCGGATACCTGGAAGAGGTCAATGTTCCGCGCAAGAGGTCTTCGTTTCTCAATTGGCAATGAATAACAACCTGTCTGCATCAATGGTTCATGTGAATAAAAGACTAACTCGACAAAAGAAAATGTAAAAAATGTTAATGAGAAAATAGCTCAGCTTACAAAGCCAGTGCAACCGCACTTGCGTCGGTATTGTGCGGACACATGTGCCGGGAAGAGGTATAAGAGGTATTAGCAATGAATAAAAACCTGTCTGTATTTTGTTTGTTTGTTTGTTTGCTTAACGCCCAGCCGACCACGAAGAGCCATATCAGGGCGGTGCTGCTTTGACATTTAACGTGCGCCACACACAAGACAGAAGTCGCAGCACAGGCTTCATGTCTCAACCAGTCACATTATTCTGACACCGGACCAACCAGTCCTAGCACTAACCCCATAATGCCAGACACCAGGCGGAGCAGCCACTAGATTGCCAATTTTAAAGTCTTAGGTATGACCCGGCCGGGGTTCGAACCCACGACCTCCCGATCACGGGGCGGACGCCTTACCACTAGGCCAACCGTGCCGGTACCTGTCTGTATCAATGGCTCATGTTACTAAAAGACTAACCATACAAAAGAAAATGTTGATGGGAAAATAGCTCAGCTTACAAAGTGCAACCGCACTTGCGTCGGTATTGTGCGGATTCCTCGAAGAGGTCAATGTTCTGTGCAACGAGTTACCTGCGATGTTCTACTTCTGTCCCGAAGGATTTGATTGGATGTTAAGAACTGCCCATTTTGTATCGTCCAAAGTTTTATTGACCCAGGAATGGCCGGTTCTTTCACAAAGCAAAAGAACTCTCACAATAAAGCGCGGACACTCGGTTCGCTTTCCTGCCTTTGCCGACGTCTTTAAGCCATCGTTTTCGTCCAATCAATGTCGAGACGTGGGGTCACGTGGTCGCGTTGTGAAGCCACGGGTTGCCACGTGTGGGGAGTCAACGACCTTTTCATTGGTGACATGCTGTCTGCGACCGTGGCTGCAAGCTCCCGATAGCTCAACTCGATCCCTTGGTAAGTGTAGGACAGAACCCCATTAAAGACCTCCACAATTGTAAGAAAAGCAGGTTTTAAAATGGGAGGTGTCTTCAAATAGAGTTACATTTACAGTTGTTATGACGAGAAAATTTGGTCAAAAAATAAGAGACCCAAAAGGTCGAGGGGTCTGAAATAAGGGAAGGGGGGGGGGGGTCCACTGTACTGGTGTTCATTGCGTGGGACTGTGAGGGTCCACTGTACTGGGTTTCATTGCGTGGGACTGTGAGGGTCCACTGTACTGGGTTTCATTGCGTGGGACTGTGAGGGTCCACTGTACTGGGTTTCATTGCGTGGGACTGTGAGGGTCCACTGTACTGGGTTTCATTGCGTGGGACTGTGAGGGTCCACTGTACTGGGTTTCATTGCGTGGGACTGTGAGGGTCCACTGTACTGGGTTTCATTGCGTGGGACTGTGAGGGTCCACTGTACTGGGTTTCATTGCGTGGGACTGTGAGGGTCCACTGTACTGGGTTTCATTGCGTGGGACTGTGAGGGTCCACTGTACTGGGTTTCATTGCGTGGGACTGTGAGGGTCCACTGTACTGGGTTTCATTGCGTGGGACTGTGAGGGTCCACTGTACTGGGTTTCATTGCGTGGGACTGTGAGGGTCCACTGTACTGGGTTTCATTGCGTGGGACTGTGAGGGTCCACTGTACTGGGTTTCATTGCGTGGGACTGTGAGGGTCCACTGTACTGGTGTTCATTGCGTGGGACTGTGAGGGTCCACTGTACTGGTGTTCATTGCGTGGGACTGTAAACATACATGCATTGCTTAATGCATTGGTGATGTGTGGTCAGCCTTCGTAGCGGGGTACGACGGTCTTCGTTTCCGTTTCCGGGGGGGGGGGGGGGGCGAACTCGGCAGCGCAGAGCGATTAACTTACTGCAAAGCCAAGTCCTTTAATTGTCGTTCTGGGCAGTGACTCTATGGTGGCCGATCATTTTCACCATGTTGTCAAATCTGAAACGAAAGCATGAAAATAATGTCTTGTCGCTCTGTAGGACAAAGAACAGGAACGGGCGGGTTCGGGGAGGGGGGGGGGGCATTATGTGGGCGTGCACAGCGACCGGAAATAACCGTAATGTGGACAGGGCAAAGCAGGGGAGATAATGCTTGGTCAAGATGGAAGAAACAGGCATTCAGGTCTGCACTTTACGCTGCACTCTCGCCGAAAATAATACCTTGTTAATTAGGACCACCGTAGGACAAAGATTAGAAACGGGGGGGGGGGGGGGGGGGGGGGGGGGTGGCATTATGTGGGCATGCACAGTTACCGGAGACTACCGTGTGGTGGAGAACCGCCTGGACAAGACAAAGCAGGAGAGATAATGCTTGGCCAAGGTACACGAAAGGAAAGTGGGCATTCAGGTCTGCACTTTACGCTGCACTCTCATCGAAACCATTATAATTATAATAATGCCTTGTTTAGAAACCACTGCAGGACACAGAATAGAAACGTGGGAGGGGGGACATTATGTGGGTGTGCGCCGTGATCGGAGTGTTGTGGAGAACTGCCTGGACAGGGCGAAGCAGGAGAGATAATGCTTGGCCAAGGTACAAGCCAGGAAAGTAATCATTCCAATCTGTACTTTAAGCTGCACTCTCCTCCTCCGAAGGTATCCCGTCACAGGTTTGGATAGTGTTCACCACAGGCACTCGCCACGAGCGGGTCGGGATCAAAGTAGGCGGGGCCTAATGCGCTCTCAATACTTCTACAATAAGAAGGAACAAGTCGCGTAAGGCGAAAATACAATATTTAGTCAAGTAGCTGCCATTTTTCAGCAAGACCGTATACTCGTAGCATCGTCAGTCCACCGCTCATGGCAAAGGCAGTGAAATTGACAAGAAGAGCGGGGTAGTAGTTGCGCTAAGAAGGATAGCACGCTTTTCTGTACCTCTCTTTGTTTTAACTTTCTGAGCGTGTTTTTAATCCAAACATATCATATCTATATGTTTTTGGAATCAGGAACCGACAAGGAATAAGATGAAAGTGTTTTTAAATTGATTTGGAACATTTAATTTTGATAATAATTTTTATATATTTAATTTTCAGAGCTTGTTTTTAATCCGAATATAACATATTTATATGTTTTTGGAATCAGCAAATGATGGAGAATAAGATAAACGTAAATTTGGATCGTTTTATAAATTTTTATTTTTTTTTACAATTTTCCGATTTTTAATGACCAAAGTCATTAATTAATTTTTAAGCCACCAAGCTGAAATGCAATACCGAACCCCGGGCTTCGTCGAAGAATACTTGACCAAAATTTGAACCAATTTGGTTGAAAAATGAGGGCGTGACAGTGCCGCCTCAACTTTCACGAAAAGCCGGATATGACGTCATCAAAGACATTTATCGAAAAAAGGAGAAAAACGTTCGGGGATATCAATCCCAGGAACTCTCATGTAAAATTTCATAAAGATCGGCCCAGTAGTTTGGTCTGAATCGCTCTACACGCACGCACGCACACACACACACACATACACCACGACCCTCGTTTCGATTCCCCCTCGATGTTAATATATTTAGTCATAACTTGACTAAATGTAAAAATAGTACTGTAGAAAAGAATGTATTCTATCGCCCTAACCACGTGACATCCAAGACATAAGCCCCGCCCACCTCGTGTCGAGTGCCCGTGCCAGAAGTCTGTCTGTCTCTGTCTGTCTGTCTGTCTCTGTCTCTGTCTGTCTGTCTGTCCTACCGCCTGTCTTTCTTTGCGTAGGGGTCGGGGGTGGCGCGTGAATGTGTTCCTTATGATAAAGACTTGCATCCAGGTCAGTTGGTGAGCAAATACACTATTCTGACAATGACTTCAAATACAAGGTTGGACGTTAACGCCTTTGAGAAGACGCACATAGTTTGTTCTATTTGCTTCCGTCTGGCTTTAGGCGGGGGCGTCTTCGTGTAACAGAACCTAGGGGATATATTACAGAAGCACCTAGTACCTGAGAAAGATGAAAGAGGACGTCGTCATTTCCAGCGATCCGACTTTTTCCCACTGAAGACACAGGTGGAGACAGCTGTTTGTTGCGTGATGAAACAAGTCAACTCCCACACGCAAGGACCCATTCCACCTTTTGGTAATGGTTCCCCAGTCGATGCGCAAGTAATGTGGGAGTAAAAATCAAAGGTCATAGACTGATTTATTTCTTTGATGCTATTACGCTGGTCAACACTGTCTTCTTAGAATTAAAACTGAATGTCGTCACGCGATTTTTGTCATGAAAATGTGAATTTGTTGATTTTGCACAATTTGGTCAAGATCTGTTTGATCGCAGTTTATGCCAATATTTTATCTGTAGGAAACAGACATTTTAAAGGTGTGTTAGCTTTGAGAAATACATACTATATAGGTTTGCAACATTCGCAAATACGGCAATTACCAGTAAGTCTCCTCAGAGCAGCGGTAATGATTATTATAAAGATATCGAAGCGGCATCATGCTTGCATCTTAGTATCATGGATCCATCTCTGTAGCCTGCCCTTAACTGGGCGAAGTGTGCTTCACGACGCTAGCCGCACGGAGGTTTAGCACTGATTTGTTTTAACAAGACTTCACGGAGCTGGCCGCACGGAGGTTTAGCACTGATTGGTTTTAACAAGACTTCACGACGCTGGCCGCACGGAGGTTTAGCACTGATTGGTTTTAACAAGACTTCACGACGCTGGCCGCACGGAGGTTTAGCACTGATTGGTTTTAACAAAGACTTCACGGAGCTGGCCGCACGGAGGTTTAGCACTGATTGGTTTTAACAAGACTTCACGAAGCTGGCCGCACGGAGGTTTAGCACTGATTGGTTTTAACAAAGACTTCACGACGCTAGCCGCACGGAGGTTTAGCACTGATTTGTTTTAAAAAAGACTTCGCGAAGTCGACCTCGGGCTGAATGAAGGACCGCCTTATATGATCGACTTGAGACAGTCTTATATGATCGACTTGAGACAGTCTTATATGATCGACTTGAGACAGTCTTATATGATCGACTTGAGACAGTCTTATATGATCGACTTGAGACAGTCTTATATGATCGACTTGAGACAGTCTTATATGATCGACTTGAGACCGTCTTATATGATCGACTTGAGACAGTCTTATATGATAGACTTGAGACAGTCTTATATGATCGACTTGAGACCGTCTTATATGATCGACTTGAGACAGTCTTATATGATCGACTTGAGAAAGTCTTATATGATCGACTTGAGACAGTCTTATATGATCGACTTGAGACAGTCTTATATGATCGACTTGAGACAGTCTTATATGATCGACTTGAGACAGTCTTATATGATCGACTTGAGACAGTCTTATATGATCGACTTGAGACAGTCTTATATGATCGACTTGAGGCAGTCTTATATGATCGACTTGAGGCAGTCTTATATGATCGACTTGAGACAGTCTTATATGATCGACTTGAGACAGTCTTATATGATCGACTTGAGACAGTCTTATATGATCGACTTGAGACAGTCTTATATGATCGACTTGAGAAGTCTTATTCTCATTCAACCGTTAATGCGCATTTTGCATTTTCAAGTGTGGACGCAGATGGCCAGAGCTTCAGTCAGAATGCTGAAAGGCTTTTAGTGTTCCCCGATGATACCTTAAAGGGCTGAATAGAATGGAAGGTTAGGAGCTGATCAGGCAAGTGTGACTGCTCTTTGAAGACTACTGACGGTAGAACTCTTCGCATTAGCAAAAGCTGTTTTTAACGCACCCACACTTGTGTTGCACATTATCTGTTGCAAGTCGAAAAGAAAATCAAAAGTTTTGAATTCAATGGTTTTTGAGTCACTTGAGAAAAAGTGACTCTATGTAATCGGTCAGTGTTAGTCTGTCCGGCCGGCCGGCCGGCCGTCCGTCCGTAGACACCACCTTAACGTTGGACTTTTCTCGGAAACTATCAAAGCGATCGGGCTCATATTTTGTTTAGTCGTGACCTCCAATGACCTCTACACTTTAACGATGGTTTCGTTGACCTTTGACCTTTTTCAAGGTCACAGGTCAGCGTCAAAGGAAAAATTAGACATTTTATATCTTTGACAAAGTTCATCGGATGTGATTGAAACTTTGTAGGATTATTCTTTACATCAAAGTATTTACATCTGTAGCCTTTTACGAACGTTATCAGAAAAACAAGGGAGATAACTAGCCTTTTCTGTTCGGCAACACACAACTTAACGTTGGGCTTTTCTCGGAAACTATAAAAGTGACCGGGCTCAAATTTTATGTGAACGTGACTCATTGTGTTGTGAATAGCAATTTCTTCCTGTCCATCTGATGCCTCATATAATATTCAGAACTGCGAAAGTGACTCGATCGAGCGTTTGCTCTTCTTGTTGTGTTTTTGTTGTTACTTTTTGTACAGTTTGTTCAGCCGAAAAATCAATGAAGGAATGAAATGGCATTAGGCGAACAACAACAACAACACCAACAACAAACTTAACAAAAGCAGAACTTTTAAGTCGATGCTTGTCAGATGTTTTTCAATCCAAAAATAGCTGAAAGGAAGAAGAAGCATTACGTAAACAATAACAGACTTAACTTCAAAGCTTCTCTTCGTTAGCGTGAACATTGCGCCAGAAGCATTAAACTCCAGGATATTAAACCTGTTTGATAGATTTCAGCTTGAGCTTTCAAGGCAGTTGTTGTTCGTACGATCGACCAAAGACTGCAGGCACTTGTTCCCTGTAGGAGAATTACTTCCACCGTTTAATCTTGGTTACACGCTTCTGTCCTGATGATGCCGGATGATCGACAGCCTTTGTGGACTAATTCGCGTCAGACTAGACGAGAGGGCAGGCGAGTTTGGACCCACATTTTGCCCTCAGTGGAAGTGAAGGTGGAAACAAGTGAATGATGAGAAGCAGCAGTAAAGCGGAGCTGTTCGAGGCGTGTGGAACGCACGGTCCTCCCCGTGTAAACGATCTGAATCACCACCGCAGATCTGACCAGGCTTTACATGGGGCACGATCATTCCTCCACGTAGAGCACGAGATTGTCAGTTGTTTTACGCATGGAGCTTGCTACCTGAACTGAGAAAGGAAACACACTTGAATCGGTCTGGAATAGCAATTCCAGCTCATGAGACGAAACACAATAGTAACCGACCAAGCCTCCACTTAGAAACATACATGTATGGGTGCTTTATGTGCAGGGTCGGATTGTTTCAAATTAATTGAGTATAACTGACACCTATGTCAACCTGCAAAATATGCTGAGTAAAGATGACATCACTATGAGGACACGCATACCAAAAATGAAAATCCTGGATGCTTTCTGTGCAGAATGGGATTATGAATTCGTTTCTTTAACACCGTCATAGTGTCAATCCCCGATTGATTGATTAACACCGTCATAGTGTCAATCCCCGAGTGATTGATTAACACCGTCATAGTGTCAATCCCCGAGTGATTGATTAACACCGTCATAGTGTCAATCCCCGAGTGATTGATTAACACCGTCATAGTGTCAATCCCCGAGTGATTGATCAACACCGTCATAGTGTCAATCCCCGAGTGATTGATTAACACCGTCATAGTGTCAATCCCCGAGTGATTGATCAACACCGTCATAGTGTCAATCCCCGAGTGATTGATTAACACCGTCATAGTGTCAATCCCCCAGTGATTGATTAACACCGTCATAGTGTCAATCCCCGAGTGATTGATTAACAAACATGCCCCGCTGTGCTCAGGGAGCAGTCAGGATGCTGAATGTTGGGCTGTCTTCAAGTGGAGGGATGGTCTTACCGCATCTACAAATCTGGGATGATCTGAGAAATTGAGTCCAACTGTTTTGCACGGGAAAGACAGTGCCTTTAAACGTATTAAAGGGAAACAAGTTTTCGGCTTTGGAATTTGTATTGCTACGACGTTACAAGTGGTGAACTTTTTGAAACACGTTTTAAAACTCGAGGAAATTACGGCACAAAGGAGTGTTGACTGCTTTGAAGACAACTAACGTTACTGGTACTGAAAGTGGTGAGTAGTTACTTTTGGAAACAAGGCCTCAAAATAATGGCCTGTACTTTGCCTCACCCACAAAAGCAAAGACGGTCAGTTTAAGAGACCCAAACTTGAAATATAGAATCAGTTGATTTGCTCGTGTACATTACTGTGCTGTTTTGTCAAAGGGATCTTCTTCTTCTCCTTCTTCTTCTTCTTCTTCTTCGTTCATGGGCTGAAACTCCCACGTTCACTCATGTTTTTGCACGAGTGGGTTTTTACGTGTATGACCGTTTTTACCCCGCCATTCAGGCAGCATACGCCAATTTCGTTGGAAGCATGCTGGGTATTTTCGTGTTTCTATAACCCACCGAACTCTGACATGGATTACAGGATCTTTTCCGTGCGCACTTGGTCTTGTGCTTGCGTGTACACACGAAGGGGGATAAGGCACTAGCAGGTCTGCACATAAGTTGACCTTGGAGATCGGAAAAATCTCCACCCTTAACCCACCAGGCGGCAGCGACCTGGATTCGAACTCACGACCTTCCGATTAAGAGGCCGACGTCTTACCACCTCGCCACTGCTCCCGTCATCAAAGGGATCAAGCCCGCAAGAGGATGGTAGTGGACTTACATTTTTAAGTGAATGTACGATTTCCAATTAACTTCAAATCCTCGATTTTGTGTTTTGGTGTTTTAATCAGCACTGAAAAGTAGGTATAAACGACAGCCTTGCTTACTCTTGTCTGTGCAGTTTCAGAATCTAATGTCTGAACCTAGTGTTGGTTAATGTGTAATGCATGAGGATAGAGGTTCACCCCCCCCCCCCCCTCCCTCCCAATTCATCTGGCGGAGGTACTTTCTGGATGTTATCTGTACTTTAAGTCACATGTCCGCGTGTAATTTGCCCGTGCCCCTCGGTTGTATGATAAATTGTATTCGGTGTGTGGTCAGTAAGATGAGTCGCGTTTGATATTTTATTTTTATTTTTTATTTTATTTACGAGGATTTATATCGCGCACGTATCTCACCACACAAGGCGACTCAAGGCGCATGTTACCTATTACTGCCGTGTGAGGTGGAATTGTTTTACACAATATATCAGGCTGGTGGGTTGTCAGTCTGTCTGTCTGTCTGTCTGTCTGTCTGTCTGTCTGTCTGTCTGTCTGTCTGTCTGTCTGTCTGTCTGTCTGTCTGTCTGTCTGTCTGTCTGTCTGTCTGTCTGTCTGTCTGTCTGTCCGTCTGTCCGTCTGTCTGTCTGTTCGAGTGTGTGGCTGTTTTTTGTTTGTTTTAATCCATGTTATATCCTTTGGTTTCCATGCTACGTGAGTGATGTATTTTGAAATGCTTGTGATGAACTAATCATGGCCAGTCAATCTGTGCAAGTATTTGTGATTCTTCCGTAGAACTATTTGGTAATAGCATGTATTAAGGAAATGACAACAAAATACTATGGTAAAAATGTCTTGTTGAAAATTCCCGTCACATAACTTCCTCTGGACCACATCTCTGTAGAACAATCCCTTTGTCCTTCAAGATCTTTATCACAAGAGGTTATAGAGTGCGTGCGTGCGTGCGTGAGCATACCTGGCTGTTATGCCAGGGAGAAACGGAGCATACGTATACAGGCTGTGATCATTGACCGGTTTCACTTCATTACCCCCGCTGGACGCGAACAGATCGGCTTCCGCTGACGTCAACAAAAGCGGTGAATGGGCAAAGTCGATGTCCTCCTTGTGTCTGATGACAGTAAAACGTAGAGGGGCCGTCTCTCTCTCTCTCTCTCTCTCTCTCTCTCTCTCTCTCTCTCTCTCTCTCTCTCTCTCTCTCTCTCTCTCTCTCTCTCTCTCTCTCTCTCTCTCTCTCTC
Source organism: Littorina saxatilis (assembly GCF_037325665.1). Taxonomy (NCBI): domain Eukaryota; kingdom Metazoa; phylum Mollusca; class Gastropoda; order Littorinimorpha; family Littorinidae; genus Littorina; species Littorina saxatilis. The sequence continues at coordinate 67,647,483 of NC_090248.1, read as the reverse complement.
TCTCTCTCTCTCTCTCTCTCTCTCTCTCTCTCTCTCTCTCTCTCTCTCTGCACCACATGCACCCCCCCCTAACACACACATCACCCAATTTCGGAAAAAAAAGTTGTAAACGATTCCTCGCCTGAGGGGCTGTTCTGCAAAGCTGGGTACCACCGGAAACTGTGCTTCGCGGGTGATGTTTAGGAAGTTTAGCCATAGGTTTTGATGTAACTAATTAATGCTGTTGTCAGACTTTTCCCGGGCCCAACAGGAAAAGAATAAAGAGCACAAATAGATTGTCTGTGTAAAGTACATGTATACATCACAAGTAATTAAGAGGACATCACTTGCGTAACATGTCAAGCAGAGAATATGACATGAAGTTAGATACCAACCGATATTCGATAAGACAGGAATATGAATGATGTGTTTATTTAATGTTTGTATCATTAACTAACTGGAATGTGAATGACAGTCACAAGAATTCAATCTATTCACCATTTAACATTCAACACACGCATTAAATGGACACAGATGCATTGTCATCGCCACCATCACGTTTGGCAACCAGAAAATAGCGTGCTCATCAGTTTGACTCTAGCCGCCATCCGTGTCATCGAACGCTTGTCCTTTATGTATTAGAATTGTTTTAATCTAAAAATGTGTAATGATAAACTTGTGGGGTACTGATTTGGTCTATTATGGTCCGCTGGACCCGAAAAGCAACAGCTAACTAACTAACTAACTAACGCTTGTCCCCAACTTGTGTGCGGCGTCTTCTGTCCAGGTTGAGACTCACGGTGGTCCTTGGCTCTTTTCTCTTTGTTCTGAACATTAGATCATTAGTCCACGTTTCTCCATCCAATGTTATAGAGATCGTCTCTCTGAAATGTCACCACCGCCATTTGGTCTTGTCTTTTTCAGTGTTTTGCAACTCTTGCCTCCAGAGATTTTTAAGACTGTACGATTTTAAATGTCATTTGGAAATGTACAAAAAATTTCCTTATAACAAGTCCAACTCTGTGTCTGTCACCCTGTCTCTGTCTTTGTCTGTCTGTCTGTCTGTCTGTCTGTCTCTCTCTCTCTCTCTCTCTCTCTCTCTCTCTCTCTCTCTCTCTCTCTCTCTCTCTCTCTCAAGCATTCTTGCCACACAGCTCTTACGTCTCTCTGTGAAGCTTGGCTGTCAGCAATGAACAAGTCTGAAGTTACAGGAGCATTGTTTTTGGATTTTAAGAAAGCATTTGACTTAAAGTCGATCATTCCATATTGTTGAACAAATTACACTATTATTTGAGAAACGATTCGGTCTGTGACTTTTTTAAATCGTATCTTGCTGACCGGACACAGTATGTCACTCTACGATGCCAGAATTCGTCTACTGCACTAGTAAAACATGGCGTCCCTCAAGGGTCTGTATTAGGACCTATTCTCTTTTGTATTTACGTTAATGATTTGCCTTTACATGTATCGGATGATAAAGTCAAATGCGAGGTTTTTTTGCAGACGATTCGTCTATTCATACCAGTAACACCTCGTTGGAGTCAGTAAATTCTTCCCTGAAGAACACTTTGGACGAAGTTGCGAAATGGTGCACATCAAATGCCATGATACTGCACCCCGAAAAAACTAAAAGCATTGTTATTACCACAAGACAAAAGCATCAGATAAGTCCTCTTAAATTACAACTGTCCCTAGGTACAACTCAAACACAGCAAGTTAAAGAACATCGCATACTTGGTGTAACTGTCGATAAAGAAATGAAATGGCAAACACACATAAGCAACCTCTGCAAAGTGTTATCAAGGAATTTGTATTTGTTGTCAAAACTCAAACATTATGCGAAGTCTGAAACATTAAAGATGTTCGTTCATGATCATATAATGCCTCATATTAATTTTGCTTCGACATTGTGGGATGGCTGCAGTGATGTTCACTTATTGAAACTCAATTCTTTTTACCGTCGTGCTGCAAAACTTATCCTGTATGAATCGCACATGTCTACAGAAATGAAGTTAAACAGCCTTAATTTCCTTCCCCTAAAAGCCCACCTTGCATACAATAAGGCTGTCTTTATGTATAAATTAGTTCATGGTGATGTGCCCAGTTATGTGCAATCCTATTTTACACATGTTACGAAGAGGTATGGGTCTCAAAATTTACCTCCTCCAATTCCTCGTATAGATCTTTATAAATCCAGCTTAGCTTTTTCAGGATCATCTCTGTGGAATTCTTTGCCAATAGAAATCAAACGATCCGCATCCTTAAAGGCCTTTAAAAGACAGTTGCACACACATTTGATCACACGATAAAAAAACTGCCCCTGATGTCCAGTTTCCATTGTGTACTCGGATAATGTATGCAATGCTCTTAAGTGTTTGTTTGTTTTTAAATATTGTATATGTAGTTAATCTGAATGCGTAATCCCTCGTCCCCCTGCCCGTTCTTCTTGAAACTTAAGCTGCCTGTATATGGCCCTGTTCAGCAATACCATTGCTGTACTTTTTTAAGAAATTTAAAAAAAAGCATTTCCGTTGTTTGTGTCTGGTCTTGTTTTTTATGACTTTGCGAGTCCAATATTTTTTATGTTTATACTCGACCATTATTTTGATGTTTTACTAGTTTAATACTTTGATGAGATACTGTTCATTTTTGGTATGAAATGATTGCATGTGCATGTGTGTAGGTATGCGAGCGCACGCTCGCGCGCGCGAGCATGTGTGTGAGGGGGGGGATGTGTTGGGGGATATGTGTGTGTGTGTGTGTGTGTGTGTGCGCGTGTGTGTGTGCGTGTTGTGTGTGTGAGTGTGTGTGTGTGTGTGTGTGTATACGTGTGTGTGTGTGTGTGTGTGTGTGTGTGTGTGTGTGTGTGACATGATTGTTAGTCTGTGTGTGTGTGTGTGAGTGCGCAGTCTTCGCTTTCGTTTACAATTATTCTCTGTATATGTTCCAAGGACAGGTTGGAAGATTAAGAATAAGAATACTTTATTATCTCATAGAGAAATTCAGGGGTGGTACATAACAATAATACAAACAAGACATTGATTTTACATAAAACATATAGCACTATATAACATGGACATCTTTAAAGCACTGCGCTTACATATTCTCGCACACCTACGCGTATAACAAACTATGGCTAAACATCATTGCAAAATATCATAACATACAATATATCGCAGGAAATATACGGTTGTACATAAAACCAATACATACATGTACGTTACTACTGATTGCACTGGCAGAAGTGGGGCTGAGTCGGGTATGTGGATGTGTTTACATGTTGCTAAGGGTGATGGATTTGGGGATGAAGCTGTTTTGCAGCCTGAGTGTCCTAGCTTTGTGCGTGCGAAGTCTGCGGCCAGAGGGAAGGAGTTCATAGAGGTGGGCTAGGACATGGGACCTATCTGAAACTATCCGCCTACTCTTTCTCACCACACGCTTTTCATACAGGGACTCCACACTTGCTTGCTGCCTGCCAATCACCTTGCTACTGACATTCACCATTCGCACTAAGACATTCCTGTTCTTCACACTCAGACCTCCATACCAGGACACAAAACCAAAAGTGATGACAGACTCGATGAAAGAGCGGTAGAAAGTTTGAAGGATAGAAGAGTTCACATTCAACTTCCTAAGTTTCTGAAGGCAGTAGATGCGTGACTGACATTTTTTGTGTATGAGGGTGGTGTTTGCATTGAAGAACAGCTAAGCCTAAAACCTTTATCCTTATGTAATAAAGTTCTAAATTCTCTCTCTCTTTGTCTTTCTCTCTCTCTCTCTTTCTTTCTCTCTCTCTCTCTCTCTCTCTCTCTCTCTCTCTCTCTCTCACACTCTCTCTCTCTCTCTCTCCTCTCTCCACTCTCCTCTCTCTCTCTCTCTCTCTCTCTCTCTCTCTCTCTCTCTCTCTCTCTCTCTCTCTCTCTCTCTTCTCCTCTCCTCTCCTCTCCTATCATCTCATCTCCCTAACCCACATATCACCCAATTTCGAAAAAAAAGGTTAAAAAAAATACCTCGCCTTATTTGCAATTTTTACCTACTTTGTTAAACAGACTCTATCGATGTTTCGCTTTTGCTCATAATGCTTTCGTCAATACCCATTCTTCTTTCCACCGCGTCCAGAGGAAGTCTGGCTTTGAAACTAACGAGTATCTACAGGTGCACAGCCACAGAAGCCCCAATACCCTAAATGGCTCTGCCACTCCATCTATGTCGGTCGTCCCTGTTGTTTAACGCAACGATGTTGTTTTTTGGGTGGGTTTTTTTTGGTTTTTTTGGGGGGGGGTTGTTGTTTTGAATTCCCGTCTCTCATCCCAGCTTGCTCTTACATATCACGTCTCAGCCTACACTGACAAATCATACCTTTAAAGGCACAGTGCAGCTCACAGCCTTCGTTTTGCGTTTTTGTTGCAGCTGAGTGCATTTACAGTTCAAAAATCCTCCTATGGAAGTAAAACAAACCCAAAACTACCCAACGACGACATCTGTGAAGCTCGACAGTTTCTTGTTCACGCGAGTGCATAAATTAACCTAGTTATTACGTGGTGTTTGGTCGGAGTTCGATTCAACTGAGTGATTCCGGTCTCCATTTTGTTTTACACAAACTCATGATGACGTCTGACATAGTTTGCTAGTGACGTGTCTTTTTGTGCATGATGTGGTGATCTACCTGATCTAAATTTAGATCCAGAAATAGGCCAAGACCAGCCGGGTCCGAGTACGAAATTAATTCGTAAAAAAATCGCAGTTCTTGACTCTTTGGGTGCAAGTCAATAAAACTTGGTAGTTCTTCTAACGGATACCTGCCTGAGCGTGCACCTGGATTTGACAGGTTCAGTACCTTTAACGGTACATCCCTTGTCATGTAAATGATGATGTTTACCACAGATCTGTCCAAATTTGGAGAAGAGAGAAGAGCAATTAACCTGGCGGCTGCAACTCAAGTGCTAAGCGGGATTTTTCATGAATTTATTGCAGAATTTTATAGTTTCTGTCAATCAGTAAATTGATTTCAGGGAGAAATATTCACTGTGCACAGGAAGCAGTCGCGCTGTTGAGTGTCTTGCGTGTGTTGTACTTCAATGAAGGCCTCATCCCGTGTCCAACCCAACCCGTGACTGGTCTGTGGTAGTGTCTTGCGTGTGTTGTACTTCAATGAAGGCCTCATCCCGTGTCCAACCCAACCCGTGACTGGTCTGTTGAGTGTCTTGCGTGTGTTGTACTTCAATGAAGGCCTCATCCCGTGTCCAACCCAACCCGTGACTGGTCTGTGGTAGTGTCTTGCGTGTGTTGTACTTCAATGAAGGCCTCATCCCGTGTCCAACCCAACCCGTGACTGGTCTGTTGAGTGTCTTGCGTGTGTTGTACTTCAATGAAGGCCTCATCCCGTGTCCAACCCAACCCGTGACTGGTCTGTTGAGTGTCTTGCGTGTGTTGTAATTCAATGAAGGCCTCATCCCGTGTCCAACCCAACCCGTGACTGGTCTGTTGAGTGTCTTGCGTGTGTTGTACTTCAATGACAGCCTCATCCCGTGTCCAACCCAACCCGTGACTGGTCTGTTGAGTGTCTTGCGTGTGTTGTAATTCAATGAAGGCCTCATCCCGTGTCCAACCCAACCCGTGACTGGTCTGTTGAGTATCTTGCGTGTGTTGTACTTCAATGACAGCCTCATCCCGTGTCCAACCCAACCCGTGACTGGTCTGTTGAGTGTCTTGCGTGTGTTGTAATTCAATGAAGGCCTCATCCCGTGTCCAACCCAACCCGTGACTGGTCTGTTGAGTGTCTTGCGTGTGTTGTACTTCAATGAAGGCCTCATCCCGTGTCCAACCCAACCCGTGACTGGTCTGTTGAGTGTCTTGCGTGTGTTGTACTTCAATGAAGGCCTCATCCCGTGTCCAACCCAACCCGTGACTGGTCTGTTGAGTGTCTTGCGTGTGTTGTACTTCAATGACGGCCTCATCCCGTGTCCAACCCAACCCGTGACTGGTCTGTTGAGTGTCTTGCGTGTGTTGTAATTCAATGAAGGCCTCATCCCGTGTCCAACCCAACCCGTGACTGGTCTGTTGAGTGTCTTGCGTGTGTTGTACTTCAATGAAGGCCTCATCCCGTGTCCAACCCAACCCGTGACTGGTCTGTTGAGTGTCTTGCGTGTGTTGTACTTCAATGAAGGCCTCATCCCGTGTCCAACCCAACCCGTGACTGGTCTGTTGAGTGTCTTGCGTGTGTTGTACTTCAATGACGGCCTCATCCCGTGTCCAACCCAACCCGTGACTGGTCTGTTGAGTGTCTTGCGTGTGTTGTACTTCAATGACGGCCTCATCCCGTGTCCAACCCAACCCGTGACTGGTCTGTTGAGTGTCTTGCGTGTGTTGTACTTCAATGACGGCCTCATCCCGTGTCCAACCCAACCCGTGACTGGTCTGTTGAGTGTCTTGCGTGTGTTGTACTTCAATGACGGCCTCATCCCGTGTCCAACCCAACCCGTGACTGGTCTGTTGAGTGTCTTGCGTGTGTTGTAATTCAATGACGGCCTCATCCCGTGTCCAACCCAACCCGTGACTGGTCTGTTGAGTGTCTTGCGTGTGTTGTAATTCAATGACGGCCTCATCCCGTGTCCAACCCAACCCGTGACTGGTCTGTTGAGTGTCTTGCGTGTGTTGTAATTCAATGAAGGCCTCATCCCGTGTCCAACCCAACCCGTGACTGGTCTGTGGTGGTGTACCCCAGCAAGCTGGCTTTCGCGGGGGGGGGGGGGGGGAGGGGGATTACCTTTAAAGCAGAAGTCTCAAGGGATAATGATGCTAACATCGAACATACACTAGACATTAGCTTGGGAAATTCGATTTCAAACTGGGGAAAATTACCGTTTAGAATCAATGCTTGTCTCGCAAAGAACTCTGTGAACTCTCTGGGACTCTTCTTTTTTCCGCTTACGAAACGAAAAATCAAGAAAGGCAAGTTTATGGAACGGTTAATTATTGACAAAATGACGCGTGCACGAGAACTTCGACTTGACGGTTTTCAAAGTGGACGAAGATGACGTACAACCGACCAATTATAATAAATAATAATAATAATATGGGAGATTTATAGAGCGCTTTACGTTCTCTAAGCGCTTTACAATGAAAAAACATACATATACATACAAAGCAAAGCGAAAAAGCATGTGCAGCAGCATTCAGCACACAAGTGAACAACGAAACACTACAAAACCAATAATGGTCGTTCTGCTTTCTGTCATCTTACGAGAAACAGCATTTCCAGATAAGTGATCGACCCGCTATTAATGCTTCAATGTTGTGTATCTTATCCGTCCACTGTATAGGCGGATAGGTCCAAGTTCCAGTGAATGTTTTGTTTTGTCTACAATTAAACGTTTCATAAACTCACCTTACTTGGGGTTTTTAGTCTTAAATGTGGTTTTAGCAGTTTTATCCGTTACATAAAACACCTTTCCAGTGTTGGAACAACAGTCTGCCTTACTTCAAACAATTGTACACGGGACAACAGAAACACGTCTACAGTTACACTCTTCGTCTACACAAATGTTTCATTAGTCAAAACTCCAGTGCAACTTTACTGAGTAGGTTTAACGGCCATGGTTTTGTGTTTTATTGGGATGTCAAAAGAAGGGACTGTGCGATTAGAGAGCGCTGCCTCGGGCGGGCGTCGATTTTGAACAATCAATTCTTCAACGATAAAAAACAACAACAAAAACAAGATTTATGGAACGTGTAATAAACGACAAGACAAAAGATTGACAGTAGTGGCCTGTGCTGAACAAACAGACAAAAGATTGACAGTAGTGGCCTGTGCTATGAACAAACAGACAAAAGATTGACAGTAGTGGCCTGTGCTATGAACAAACAGACAAAAGATTGACAGTATTGGCCTGTGCTATGAACAAACAGACAAAAGATTGACAGTATTGGCCTGTGCTATGAACAAACAGACAAAAGATTGACAGTATTGGCCTGTGCTATGAACAAACAGACAAAAGATTGACAGTATTGGCCTGTGCTATGAACAAACAGACAAAAGATTGACAGTATTGGCCTGTGCTATGAACAAACAGACAAAAGATTGACAGTATTGGCCTGTGCTATGAACAAACAGACAAAAGATTGACAGTATTGGCCTGTGCTATGAACAAACAGACAAAAGATTGACAGTAGTGGCCTGTGCTGAACAAACAGACAAAAGATTGACAGTAGTGGCCTGTGCTATGAACAAACAGACAAAAGATTGACAGTAGTGGCCTGTGCTATGAACAAACAGACAAAAGATTGACAGTATTGGCCTGTGCTATGAACAAACAGACAAAAGATTGACAGTATTGGCCTGTGCTATGAACAAACAGACAAAAGATTGACAGTATTGGCCTGTGCTATGAACAAACAGACAAAAGATTGACAGTATTGGCCTGTGCTATGAACAAACAGACAAAAGATTGACAGTATTGGCCTGTGCTATGAACAAACAGACAAAAGATTGACAGTATTGGCCTGTGCTATGAACAAACAGACAAAAGATTGACAGTATTGGCCTGTGCTATGAACAAACAGACAAAAGATTGACAGTAGTGGCCTGTGCTATGAACAAACAGACAAAAGATTGACAGTATTGGCCTGTGCTATGAACAAACAGACAAAAGATTGACAGTATTGGCCTGTGCTATGAACAAACAGACAAAAGATTGACAGTAGTGGCCTGTGCTATGAACAAACAGACAAAAGATTGACAGTATTGGCCTGTGCTGAACAAACAGACAAAAGATTGACAGTAGTGGCCTGTGCTGAACAAACAGACAAAAGATTGACAGTATTGGCCTGTGCTATGAACAAACAGACAAAAGATTGACAGTAGTGGCCTGTGCTATGAACAAACAGACAAAAGATTGACAGTAGTGGCCTGTGCTATGAACAAACAGACAAAAGATTGACAGTAGTGGCCTGTGCTATGAACAAACAGACAAAAGATTGACAGTATTGGCCTGTGCTGAACAAACAGACAAAAGATTGACAGTATTGGCCTGTGCTATGAACAAACAGACAAAAGATTGACAGTAGTGGCCTGTGCTATGAACAAACAGACAAAAGATTGACAGTAGTGGCCTGTGCTATGAACAAACAGACAAAAGATTGACAGTATTGGCCTGTGCTATGAACAAACAGACAAAAGATTGACAGTATTGGCCTGTGCTATGAACAAACAGACAAAAGATTGACAGTAGTGGCCTGTGCTATGAACAAACAGACAAAAGATTGACAGTAGTGGCCTGTGCTGAACAAACAGACAAAAGATTGACAGTATTGGCCTGTGCTATGAACAAACAGACAAAAGATTGACAGTAGTGGCCTGTGCTATGAACAAACAGACAAAAGATTGACAGTATTGGCCTGTGCTGAACAAACAGACAAAAGATTGACAGTAGTGGCCTGTGCTGAACAAACAGACAAAAGATTGACAGTATTGGCCTGTGCTATGAACAAACAGACAAAAGATTGACAGTATTGGCCTGTGCTATGAACAAACAGACAAAAGATTGACAGTATTGGCCTGTGCTATGAACAAACAGACAAAAGATTGACAGTAGTGGCCTGTGCTATGAACAAACAGACAAAAGATTGACAGTATTGGCCTGTGCTGAACAAACAGACAAAAGATTGACAGTAGTGGCCTGTGCTGAACAAACAGACAAAAGATTGACAGTATTGGCCTGTGCTATGAACAAACAGACAAAAGATTGACAGTATTGGCCTGTGCTATGAACAAACAGACAAAAGATTGACAGTATTGGCCTGTGCTATGAACAAACAGACAAATAATGTTGAAACAACTTAGCTCCCAGAAGCTTGGGGCAGAGGTTGGTGTGTGTGTGTGTGTGTGCGTGTATGTGTCTGTGTGCGTGTGTGTGTGAGTCTCTGTGTGTGTGTGTGTGTGTGTGTGTGTGTATTTTAATTTTTATTATCGTTCTTGTATTGGTGAGTACAGTATTCCTTTGTTTTTTAACTTTGTTCATCTTACCACAGTCACTTCGTTGTTTAGATATTTTAAGACGTCTTATCTGTTTCGGATTTCACAATTTTTTATGGTTTCAAAAGTACTCCCAAAATGTATATAATATCAGACTTAGTTTATGTATCTAAATCGTTACTACATCGTGAGTCAGCTAGCGACAGAAATCGTTTGAGATAGTTGTACTGTTGGTCCGCCGTGGTCAGTATCCCCCGGGCCCCAGGCCTGGTCTGTGCCAAGCATTGATTGCTACATTAGCACTGTCAGGCGAAAAGATGGATGAGGCGGGCATTGGGCTTGGCCTCAGATGGACTTTAGTCTTTTCCCACATCAGCGTAAGCGTAAACAAACACTTATTTACATCAGTGCTGCGCCGCTTGACCGCTTTCTGGAGCGTCTGAAGTACAGGTGTTAAATGTCCACTCATTTGATGGCCTTAGGTGAGCATGGTCATGAATAAACAAAATAGACACCCTGCAAAGTTCATTTACTTTTTAAATGATCATGGATTAAATTGTTCAAGCGAGAAATGCTGAAGTGTATAATGGGCTATGCAAGTTAAAACTGCCGAAGTATATATCATCGGTTCTTTGTGATCCTTGTAAATACGTGTTATGTGTGTCGCTGAGGATTTTGTCCTCCTGATCTGTGAGTTATGGGTTGCTTTGTGTTTGCATTTACCTTTTCGCAAGAAGCGCTTCTCGCGTCAAAGTCTCAAGAAGTTTTGAGCAGACAACTTTCTTTTGGAGAAAAACAAATCACCACATTCATTGTTCTCTGTTTTAGAAAAAGTTCTTGATGACGTACCAATGACGTCTTCGTTACATCATGACAATATGGCTGAATGACTTCATGTATCAGGGCTGTTTTTATCTGTCTGGGGCAATGAAGTCTTAGGTTGTTTTGTTGGTGTAAAGAGTGTGCTTCTGTTCTGTATTGTCCAATAGGTTCCATGGAACCATCTCTCTCTCTCTCTCTCTCTCTCTCTCTCTCTCTCTCTCTCTGTCTCTCTCTCTCTCTCTCTGTCTCTCTCTCTCTTCTCTCTCTCTTTCTCTTCTCTCTCTCTCTCTGTCTCTCTCTCTCTTCTCTCTCTCTTCTCTCTCTCTCTCTTCTCTCTCTCTCTCTTCTCTCTCTCTCTCTCTCTCTCTCTCTTCTCTCTCTCTCTTCTCTCTCTTCTCTCAACTTCCTTACTGCGTTCCTTCCCGCCTTAGAATTGCATATGAATTAGTTTTACTGATGGCTATGTGTAGTGTCTTTTAAGATTATTTGTTCACCAAGAAATTTCTAATCGGCATTAAAAAGGCAATCGGGCCGTTAATTTTTTGGTGTGTTTCCCAAGTAGTGGGGTGGCTTTATCCCGCGTAATGCTTGGCGTCATCTAAGGTGGCGAGACGTATCTTTATTATGGGAGGAACCGTGCCTTTAACGAACGCGAGGAGTGGGAGGAACCTGAGAGGAAAAATCAAAACTTGACTAAATGTAATTAAAAAGTTAGAGGAGTATGTATGTGCAAAAACCCATCCGTCTGGTTCCAGAAGCCTTTAATGTTTTGCTTGTCCCGAAGGATTAGACATTTTAATGGCTATTTATTGTCCTGAAACTTTTCTCTTAAAGCCCTTATTTCCTCCTGGTATTTTTTGTATGTTTGGTTTTGTGAGGTTGTGTGTGACGGGGTGGGGAGGGGGGGTGATGAAAGAATTATATTTATTGAGAGTAAGGCAAGCAAAGCGAATTAAGCTTTTCACAAAAGCTTGTACATTCACTGCAGGCGTCCTTCCATTTAGGCATGTCCCATAGAAAAGGGTCACTCTCCTGAAAACTGGTCAGATGTGTGACTTGAGTGCCCAAAAATAAAGTTAGTCAAAATTGAAATATTTTGGTGTGTTTGGTTTGTTTAACATCTCAACTTTCCAACACAAGGTTTTGAAAAGCAAGATAAACTTTTGGAAATGTTGTAATTTAAGATAATGTGTTGAAGGTTGCCTCGTCTCGCGTGAAACACAGGACACCATTAGAGGCACATTTTTACTCTTATCATAAAAAATACAAGTGATTATCATGCAATTTCCAATGAGATACAATAGAAATTGCTTCATAGAAGTACCAGAAGTTTCAAAATATACCATACACTTACATAATGGGGGGATTACTATGAGGACGCCAGATCAACAATTTCCTCATTCACAGAAAACCTTTCCAGCAAGTGATCAGAAATTGCTATCTGCAAAATTGTATGATTTAAAGAATCTCCATGAATACTTAAACAGGACTATGGACATACTTTGAAAAATCTTGGTAATACATGCAGATATTCATCAAATGACACAGAACGTCTCGCGTGTAACCATGGACACCGCAAACAAACACAGACACCAATATCAGTTAACCATGGGTTTATTTCAGTCAAAACGAAACAACTTTTTATTGAAATGTGTGTCTGCCACGTCTGTCAAGAGTTGGGACAGGCAGCACCTCAACTACTTCCTCAAACTTCACAAAAAATATCTCCTCCACAGCAGGCCACACAAACGATGATCCTTGTTTCCTAAGTAAACGGACAACCACCCCATTCCCATCCAGTGTGTCAATCTGTGGACAGACAAACGAACCTTTCTTAAAATAGAAAAATTAAAAATAGTAACTGAAAAGGTTTACATCATGAATTAAAAATACAAGGAGCAAGTGACACCAATAAACTTGGAAATGTCTACCTCAGAAAAGCAGACAACTGAAGCTCTCCATTCATACCAACTAGGGGTAATTTGGTACTTGAAATACATGTATAAATGTAATTGATTCCATATGTAACCTGCACTTACCATGACATGGAAAGACTTTGCGAGGAATGTCTGCACAAATCAGTATGGATACAGAAAATTAAAAAAAATGACTGCATGCAAGCAAAGTCATTCCAGTATAATAAGATTAAGATTAATGAAAAACATGTTAAAACAATTATTTACAGTAGAAACGTACCGGTCTCTCTGATCTGCTCCTGGATCAGCATTGACTGGACTGGCAGAAAGGATAGGAGCATTAGCAGCATCCTGGCATCTGAAAAAAAAGTATGCAACAGTTGGAGTCAGATATTTCAATTGCTACCACAGCTTTACATCGCACATTGAGGTCATAACAGTGCATGTTACAACCGTCAAGATCCCAAGATACACACATTGGAAATCAGAGTGGTTCTGTCCTGAACACATCCTCGTAACACAAAGAAACAACAAGTCGCGTAAGGCGAAATTACTACATTTAGTCAAGCTGTGGAACTCACAGAATGAAACTGAACGCACTGCATTTTTTAACAATGACCGCAGTGAAACTGACGAGCCTGTTTAGGGCGGTAGTGGTTTCGCTGTGCTGCATAGCACACTTTTCTGTGCCTCTCTTCGTTTGAACTTTCTGAGCGTGTTTTTAATCCAAACATATCATATCTATATGTTTTTGGAATCAGGAACCGACAAGGAATAAGATGGAATTGTTTTTAAATCGATTTCCGAAATTTAATTTTAATCATAATGTTTATATTTTTAATTTTCAGAGCTTGTTTTTAATCCGAATATAACATATTTATATGTTTTTGGATCAGAAAATGATGAAGAATAAATTAAAATGAACGTAGTTTTGGATTGTTTTATAAAAAATAAAATTTTAATTACAATTCAGATTTTTAATGACCAAAGTCATTAATCAATTTTTAAGCCTCCAAGCTGAAATGCAACACAAAGTCCGGCCTTCGTCAAAGATTGCTTTGCCAAAATTTCAATCAATTTGATTGAAAAATGAGGGTGTGACAGTGCCGCTTCAACTTTTACAAAAAGCCGGATATGACATCATCAAAGACATTTATCCAAAAAAAGAAAAAAAATATCTGGGGATATCATGCCCAGGAACTCTCATGTAAAATTTCATAAAGATCGGTCCAGTGGTTTACTCTGAATCGCTCTACACACACACACGCACAGACACACACACACCTATACACCACAACCCTCGTCTCGATTCCCCCTCTATGTTAAAAAATTTAGTCAAAACTTGACTAAATGTAAAAATGACTACACGCTGTGTAAAATCTGCTCCAGTGCAAATGAAAATGCCAGTATCTGTCATAATTTCTGCCCCGCACGCATCGCTGACACCGCATGCGGAAAGCAGCAATGGCGTCTGCTATACGAACGAGACAGCTCTGGCTATGATGAGAGATTCAAACGTTATTTCTTGAGATTCTCAACAAAACAAATGAACCTGAACCACATGATCTAATCTTCATTTAAAAAAATAGAAAATAAACTAACAAGAGGCGCAAAACAATCACAAAAAAACGAAAACTTCTTTTCACGTTGGACTGTACCTAGATCTACTCTACCCATGAATTTGCCACTTGGTTGCGTTTCTCTGACAGAAAGGCATTTTTTTTCGAATTCAGTTTGTAAACATGACAAAATCATATTAGTGGTTTAAGTTCTACACGCAAAATAGTAAAAATAGAGCCGTCGTAAAGCTCAAACTTACCTCAAAGGTTGTGATCACATGTACCGTCTCGCACGTCTGTCGTCAACTTTGGCGCGGACACCGCAACAACAAAGTTTTCCTGCGTCTAACCGCGTGCTCGATTGTACGAAAACACGTTTGCACCGTGTAACCCCCACAGGGACTCCCTTATATTCATGCGCAAATGGGTTGAAAGATCGCAAGTTTGCCAGAAAATAGTTCTGCAATGTGCTCACACGTATCGCAAATTTTCGGACACCACTTGCAGATCTATCAGAACATCTCATTAAACTTGCTTTACAGACTCAACTTGAATCTCATTCAATCGCGATTAACGACATCGAATATTTTACTATGTCAGAGTAGAATTATCCATCCCCTGAAACAGTATGCACAAGTTATGTTTGGGCATGGCGTTGAAGCTAAAAATAGGACACCAGGCGTGACGTGCGAGACGATTGTTTCTACATGGTCAAATGCAACCAAGTTATTATCAAAAGATCGTTTGGGCGCATCGGGCGGGTGAAATCAAATTCATACACAGGAATTTGCAACAATTGTAGAAAAATGTGTTATCAAATGGGTAAATTTGAGGCATGTGTATGTGCAGAGATAGCATGTCACACTTTCGAATGGAAAAAAGTGGCGATTTCAGAGCTTCTGCAGTGCAAAGCAAATCACAGAATTTACAAACGCTTTAGTTCTTGTTCACACTGTTGCTCCAAATAACACTGAAGACAACAAAACACATAAAAATAAAGGAAAGTAATTATGTTGTTGTTTATTTAAATGTTTTTGTACGCTGTCCCGACTGACCAGTTTCCAGGAGAGTGACCCAAAAACATTCCGACTTTAGGCATGTCCCATAGAAAAACATTCCGACTTTAGGCATGTCCCATAGAGAAACATTCCGACTCCCTCCTGTGCTACGTGGCAATGTTTTTGCCGTATTAATGTTGGAATCTGTGTCAACAATCATTGTTAAGCTGTGCACGCTTCGCACGAAATGTTCGTCCGGCGGCGTCTACGTCAAAAGACGCATCGAGCAAATGTTGTTTTAGTTGGTTTTATGTTTAAAAAATATCATGATGCCGAAAAATAAATGGAAAATATGACACAACATTGTTTATCAAATGGCTTTCTAAAACAATAACTAAACTTTAATACGAAAAATATCCAAGCATTTGGCATACCATTTTTGTTCTTACGGTCAATTGACACCCATGAGATTTTTCATAACGCGATGACCTATGTATTGGTACAACTTACCTTTAGATGTGGCTCTACGATATTGTTGGTTTATTAGCTAGTTTTCAGTTTGATGACCAATCTTGTGAGTCTGCTGCCACACGATGGGTGTACCATTTCCTACTTTAGTTACCTCACTTTAGGTCAATGAAACTTGTTCAAATTGCTGTTAAAGGCACAGTAAGCCTCCCGTAAACCATCACAGAGCTCCCCGAGCGTCTACATATAGTACAAGCATACTTCCATTTAAACGCTCACCGAACGGGAACATCCTGGCTGCTTTCTGTCGAGCGTGAGAAATTTTCAAAGATTGTATTTTCGTGTACTTGGTCTCAACAGCAATGGCGCCTCGTTTTGGTGCTGGACGGCTGTTATGAATACCGGAATTCACGCCCGGACAGTAAGCCTCCCGTAAACCATCACAGATACTGTCAGGCTTTTACACACAGTACAAACACCCTTCCATTTGAACGCTCACCAAACGGGAACATCCTAGGTGCCCTACGTAAAGAGCGAGCAATTTTTAAAGAATTAATTTTGCAGATTGTCTCGAACACTTTTTGGACCCATCCTGAACTCAGGTCAAACATGAGTTACTTCCCTTCGGGTCTCATTCTATCGATGTAAACTGGCGATAGCCGTGAATCGATGATTATCAAAATGTTTTTGGCCCGTGGTGCGTTTTTGCGCTAGACCTAACTTTTAAAATCTAAATAATAAATTGACAGCTTGTTACACAAACATTCTTTAATCATAAAAGAATTCTTTTTTCATCAAGACAAGATCAGTACAATTCGAAGTTGTGAAAGTTTGAAAAAAGAAAAGCCCGGAAGCAGGGTCACCCAAGGGTCGTAGCAGACGACGGTTTATCAGTGCATATCGCCGTTCCTCTCAACAGTCAAAAGCCATCGCTAGAGTTGTGAACCACAGCCGTTTGTTTCGTGCATAAAAACGTGCTATTGTAAATAGTCGCATTCAAATAACTAACTGACGACTACATTGTGAAAAAGGGAAACTGGATCACACGGGTTCACGATGGCTCAGGGGTAAGATAAACCACGCAAAAATAAATTCTTTGAAAATTGTTCGCTCTTTACGGAGGGCACCTAGGATGTTCTCAATCGGTGAGTGTTTAAATGAAAGGGTTTTTGAGTCACTTGAGAAAAAGTGACTCTATGTAATCGGTCAGTGTTAGTCTGTCCGGCCGGCCGGCCGGCCGTAGACACCACCTTAACGTTGGACTTTTCTCGGAAACTATCAAAGCGATCCGGCTCATATTTTGTTTAGTCGTGACCTCCAATGATCTCTACACTTTAACGATGGTTTCGTTGACCTTTGACCTTTTTCAAGGTCACAGGTCAGCGTCAAAGGAAAAATTAGACATTTTATATCTTTGACAAAGTTCATCGGATGTGATTGAAACTTTGTAGGATTATTCTTTACATCAAAGTATTTACATCTGTAGCCTTTTACGAACGTTATCAGAAAAACAAGGGAGATAACTAGCCTTTTCTGTTCGGCAACACACAACTTAACGTTGGGCTTTTCTCGGAAACTATAAAAGTGACCGGGCTCAAATTTTATGTGAACGTGACTCCCAGTGACCTCTACACTTTGACGTCTGCTTTGGTGACCTTTGACCTTTTTCAAGGTCACAGGTATGTCTTGAAGGAAACAAATTGAAATATCATATCTCTGAAACTATTCATCGGATTTGATTCAAACTTTATAGGATTATTCTTTACATCAAATTATTTACATCTGTATTGTGTTGTGAATAGCAATTTCTTCCTGTCCATCTGATGCCTCATATAATATTCAGAACTGCGAAAGTGACTCGATCGAGCGTTTGCTCTTCTTGTTGTACTGTGTGTAAAAGCCTGACCGTATCTGTGATGGTTTACGGGAGGCTTAGAGAAAGGTGACTTCAAGGATTGTTGTATATATATGAGGCACTACAACCTCTCAACATGTTTAACATGTCCTGAGACTAACTACTTGTGTCCTGGAACAGGTGGTATTTTTTCAAAAAGTTTTTTGTTTGTTTTTTAAGCAGTTTCTTGAGCATGATTCATTTAGAAACTGCGATCGCTGGTTCACCCGCTGTATCACGGAGTTTTAAGATTAAAAAACTTCCAACAAGTTTAGTGTGTCTCTTTAGTGCAACTCTTGATGGATGGTGAGGCGAGCAGACTGCCTCGAGGCGAAGACTAAACTCTACAGTCGAGAAGAAAATAGAGGCCCCTACGCTCCCAACTGTGTTTAAGTTTTAACATGATTGCATATGGACCACATTTTCTGTTGCCGCTTCACGCACATAACAGGAGATAATAACTTCAGTATTCTTGAAATTGCTTGTTTAGCGGGAAAGTTCTTAAGTATTTCCGTGTACCCTTGGGGCTTTTGCTTTTATTAAGTTTCCTCTTTGCTCGGATCCTGAAACTAGATGTTTAAAACTTGTAATGATTTCACACAAAATGTGTGCGCATTTCTCCTCCGGCCATTAATAATCGTTGACATTTTGGAGGGGTAAACTCTCTCCTCCTTCCCCGTGTTCTCCTGGGTCCCTCTCCTGATAGTTTTCATCATGTTTGTTGTTGTTTGTATCAACATGTTTGTTGTTGTTTGTATCAACATATTTGTGGTTCAATCAGACCTGTTTACCCTTACGATTTTGGCGTAATTTATTACGATTTTCTGCAAAAAATACGCCATTCCGCTATCCGTGTCAAGACTACGATTTTCATAAATTAAAAAAAAATTAAATTTTTTTTTTTTTTTTCATCAATTCACATGTTTGGCATTGTTTTTTTCAATGGCAAAATGGGGTGAAAAAGCACAGGACTGACCAGAGATCATATCTGTCTGATGAGACGCTGGAGAGCCTTATTCTAGTGGTGAAGTCTCGCCCTCACTCATTCGGCAAGCGCAAGTACAGTAGAGAAGCGCTTGACACACTGAAAAAGGCCTACTACGAGCAAAAGAAAAAGAATCAGTGATGCATGTGCTTTTGATGTGATCTTCTTTGAAATTATGATGACTACAAAAACTGACTGATGTGTTTTGTTTGTGAATGATGGATATATGTGCATGATTGCATTTCTCAGACACAGTTGTCATGTGCGTTGTAATTGGCGACGAATGCTGGATGATTACTATTTTTGTGCCAGGATTACTATTTTTGGGGCTGAGCATTACTCCAAAACACTTATGGGGGTAAACAGGTCTGTTCAATACAATCTTTAAGTCTAAAATGTGTTTACGATTTTGATTTGTTTATGTGTTGACATTAACAAATCAATGTGGTACATATGATTTACCAGTCTAGTTCAGTTATTAGTAGTAAATATTTTTTTCTGTCTGCTTGCGAAGCCGTTTTTTGGATGTAATGATTATCACAAATGTATTTAACATTTTACACATCTGGCTGGCAAGTCACATAACATGCGAACGAATACAGAAAATACAAGGCTAATGGATTTGTTGCCGGGTCGACTTTGAATCACCCTCATTCAATTGGCAGTTGCGTGACTCCTGGTAAGGATACTCTGAATCCAAAATATGTGTCCGACAGCCAAAACATGGCCTTTTACGACACAGCAAATTTGAATAAAATGACCTCGGAATATATATTTGTTAGCCGAATTACAAAAAGTTTCGACATATTTTTGTTATTGCCAAGTTGCGTTTTGTTCAGATTCTACCCCGCTGTGTTTAAGTTCCACCTAGTTGATTGCTGTCATAATACAGGCTAAGTGAATCTGTCCGTTCCACAATTCACTTACTTTTATTCAGATTGTGCAACCTGTGCCGGGTTTTAAGGACCATTCGGACACCTCGACGTCTAAAATTAACTTCCTCTTGAGTGGCAGCGTATTGTCAATCGATTTGCTGGCTCGAGGATTCTAATCTAGTTTCTCTGGACACTGACGAAGGCCTCAGTGGACGCTGGATCAGGAAGCGGGTTCCACTAGAGTCTGCAAGGACAAGGACTGAAGGTCGCTCTGCTGCAATCTTTAAGTGAGGCCCTTTAAAACTACTTCTTTTTCCCTTGGGAAGGGGGCTGCTGGATGTAGAATTGAGAGGTAGATGGGGGGGGGGGGGGGGTGCTGAAGGACGATGTCTGTGTAGTGCGGATTTTTCTTCTCAAAACTTCCTTTTGCCTTTTTTGTGGCAGGATTGATTAGCAAGTCTGTTGGGGGAAAAACACCCCAAAAAATCAAGCTTTTGTTTGGCACAAAAATGAAACTTGGAGAATACATGGAATAAGCTAGTTTTCTTGGTAGTTATTGAAGTGACTTATAACAATGAATGAAACATTTGTAAATACTAATAGACACAGATCGCCGTTGCTATGGAAACAGGCGCCATATTGGATTTCTAGGAAACGGTTTTACAGCGACATCATACATCAGAAATGCATGATATCTGGCACAAAGATACACATGACTTTTATCTACAATCATATAGAACGATATTTTTACTAAAGACTACAGTTGAATTTATATTAATTTTTGTAATAAGGATTAATGAATTTCTAACCGCATATTTATTAATCCTTATTTCAAAAATTAATATAAATTCAACTGTAGTATTTTCTCAAACAATCATTTTATATGATTGTAGATAAAAGTCATGTGTATCTTTGTGCCAAATATTAAGCATTTCTGATGTATGATGTTGCTGTAAAACCGTTTCCTAGAAATCCAATATGGCGCTGTTTAAGCCAGTTTCCATAGCAACGGCAGTTTATGTCTTGTAGTATTCACATATGTTTCATTTCTTTTCACAAGTCACTTCAATAACTATCAAAGAAAACTAAGTTATTCCATGTATTCTTCAATGTTACATCTAAGACGTGGATTCGCATGGCTCATTATTGCTCATTCCAGTCCAGAATGCCAATAAGCGGGACTGGGGATCATACGGAATTGCCTTTGTTACTTTGTTCAGGATAAAGTTTGTTATCCTGCTTGTGACTTAGAGTAAGATTCAACAGGGATGTAGAACAAGTTAGACGAGCGTGGAAATATTGAGGGGCTCAATATACTGCTTTTGAAACGTTTGTAGAATGAAGCGGAGGTCAGTCTATGGACAGAGACCTGCTATGCATACTGATGTCATTTCTCCATTAGCGACCAGGGTCATAGCCCTGGATTTTGACAGAAACACAAAAGAGGGGTTCGCGTGAGGCTTAGTTCATAACTCTAGCACGTGGTTGGGGAAAATGATAACTTGCGTCTGGCAGTATAATTATGCAGATGCCCTGGAAAAATCACTCGGCCCTTCTTAACATATCTTGCGAATCCCGAGTGCATGATTGTGATTGTTGCTTGCAACTCCCTTCTCTTCTTCTTTTTGAGTCACTTGAGAAAAAGTGACTCTATGTAATCGGTCAGTGTTAGTCTGTCCGGCCGGCCGGCCGGCCGGCCGTCCGGCCGGCCGGCCGTAGACACCACCTTAACGTTGGACTTTTCTCGGAAACTATCAAAGCGATCGGGCTCATATTTTGTTTAGTCGTGACCTCCAATGACCTCTACACTTTAACGATGGTTTCGTTGACCTTTGACCTTTTTCAAGGTCACAGGTCAGCGTCAAAGGAAAAATTAGACATTTTATATCTTTGACAAAGTTCATCGGATGTGATTGAAACTTTGTAGGATTATTCTTTACATCAAAGTATTTACATCTGTAGCCTTTTACGACTGGAAGAACTCTGTCAATGTCGGCGGGTCAGTATCCTTAGCGGATTATGACTTTATTCAGTTATTCTGCAGAAAAACAAATGCTGCAGAAAAAACGTTTTTTATGCAGTATTTCTGAATAATGTCAACATCCGCCGAAGCATCTTTTTTTTCCGCAGCATAATGTTTACATGTTTTTCTGCGGCATTATTGCGATAAACTTTTTCTTCGGAATAATCTGTGACAGTGTTTCTGCAGAAAAACCAACGTTCTTGTAAAGTAGCGTTTGTATCCGTCGTGCTTTGGCGTAGAGGCTAGTTGCTAGTTACGGTGCTAGGAGGACTGGAAAAAAACGCACGTCCGATTTTTATTTTTTATTGTATCTTATTTTCGTGTTTGTTTTGGTTGTTGTTGTTTTCTGACAAATAGTTCAGCCAATGAACGGGGTATTAACCATAGCCGTGCCTTACGACTTTCGGCAGTTTTGGTTAGGGTTAGCAGACGTACTCTTTTACGTGTTTAAGGCTTATGTTAACAACAATCCTAGAAAGGTATCGAGTCTGTGCAGGCCAAACGCTTTGCCGTTATTTGTTTTTACTCAGACATTCTTTGATTTTACTCAGCCATTCTTTGTAACACCCAATCTCTGTCGTGCATTTTCTTTCGTGCAATAGATACCTCGGACAGAAGTACTTTCGTCCGTAGTTGAGGCTTATGTTAACATCTCTGTATGGGTATCGAGTCTGTGTTAGCCAAACGCTTTGCCATTCTTTGTTCTACTCGACCATTCGTTGTTTTTACTCGACCATTCCTTGTTTTTACTCAGCCATTCTCTGTTTTACCCAGTCTCTCTCGTGCATTTTCTTCCGTGCAATAGAAACCTCGGGCGAAAGTACTCTTATCCTTGTTTGAAGTTAATTTGTTCAGACTTAGTGTCTCTTCGGTTTTTGTGTGTTTGTCTCGGTACTGACTTTTCCCTCCAGCTGGGATTAAGCTTCTGATGAAGGGATTAGTGACTGTGTAGTGGCAGTGACGGTCTCTTTGAAAAAGAGGACATGATTGGAAGTAAAGTTAGAGGTATCATGAAGATTACTATTTCTGCACTGGTGTATGGACGGATGGGTGTGTTAGTCGATGTGTGAGTGTGTGTGTGTGTGTGTGTGGAACCAGCTTATGCTGACTATGTTGACTTTTGTTGGGAGTACGATGAAAACACAAAAAATGCAGACGAATAGAAAAAAATATATCCAATACAGAGCGGCAGACAGACAAACAGGTAGACGTACAGACGGATAGAGTTGTAATCTGAAGAACAAAATAAATCAAACTATGCGAATTATCGTTAATGGTGGGATTTCACGGTAGAAACAGAGCACAATGATGTGAAAGGTGGATGCAGCGCCTAAAGGCAGTCGATCTACTGGCCGATGTGAATGCGTGATATATTGTGTAAAATATTCCATCTCACACGGCAATAATAGGTAACATGCGCCTTGAGTCGCCTTGTGTGGTGAGATACGTGCGCGATATAAATCCTCGTAAATAAATAAATAAATAAAATAAATAACATCCGTAGTCGTACGTTTAACCGTTGAATGTTGTAATCCTCTGATCATCTGGGACTCAAACACGTCATTGTACAATCTACGCGCGGGTGTAAACGTCACTAACTCACATCATACACCAATCATGTTACGAGGCGAGTGTAAACGTCACTAACTCACATCATACACCAATCATGTTACGAGGCGGGTGTAAACGTCACTAACTCACATCATACACCAATCATGTTACGAGGCGAGTGTTCAGCTTTGTAATATTAGCCAAATTGTCACCGTAAAGCCATCATTATTAACATGAAACAGACGAAGGTTGCTTGGATTTCCTGTAAGCTTATCTTTAATAGCTCTCTTTCAGCTCAGCTTTTTTTTTTTTAATATGTATCGCGAGCTGATCTTGACATTGCGAGAAAAACAATTCTTGAGCTCCTCTTCCAAGACAAAAAACAAAGGCATTTGACGTGTTTCATTCTGCTAAATGGAAACAATTTGCACATGAGTGTGTATGGAATTACATCCAGGCTGAGAAGATGTGAAACCTGTGTTATTCGTGGACTTGTGATTAGTGCGTATGGTGTTCCAAAGCACAGGTTTCACTGTCGAAGATAAAACTTGTAAATTGATTACAAAATGGCGGGCGATGATCAAAGAACATCGTGAGAGACTAGTTTTCTCCGATTTGATTGTTTACCAGACGATAGAGCTATTTTAGATGGAAGCGTATGCCATCTGGTGACAGCTGTTCATTAACCAGTGTGTTCGTAGGAGTGCTTAATTTCTCTGCAGAAGATCCATGCGTGAAAATCGGTGAAGTCTTTCAGCAAATGTCGCAGTTTGTAAGCGAGTGCTACAGGTGCAAAATCTCAAACAACATATCACGTGAGAGATATGAAACCTGGCTAGCTAGAACCTCCAAGCACCAGTCCACATAAATCAAAAACTACCGCCCACATCAGCCCATTGCTGAACGTCCATCTGAAAAGGGCTGTATTGCAATTCTACGGGGATCTTCCAAATCTTGATCCGGTTGACTCTGGGTGGTTGTAGGATGGGCAGAAAACCGCCTGGAGTAGAACCTACACCAACTGAAGTCATGCTAATTTTGAAGTGTGGCTGTGGAGAAATTTACCATGTGCAACAGCATGCTGTGGTTGCGCAGTCGGTCAATGTGCGTGTGCCATCTTATGTCGATGTCTACTCCTTGGAAATTGCACAAATCCGCACTGGTCATCCATCGTAGTCATCCGCACTGGGTATGTGCAACAGTCACCTTCACCGGTCACCAGCACTGGTCATCTGGATCGGTCATCCACACTGGTCATCATTTGCGGTCATCCGCACTGGTCATCCTTTTGTGATCATCCGCATCGGTCATCCGCACTATTCATCCTTCATGATCATCTGCACTGGTCATCCGCACAGGTCATCCTTCATGATCATCTGTACTGGTCATCTGCACTAGTCATCGTCCATGATAATCTGCACTGGTCATCCGCACTAATCATCCGCACTCGTCATCCGCACTGGTCATGTTTCATGATCATCTGCACTGGACATCCGCACCGGTAATCCGCACTGGTCATCTGCACTGGTCATCCTTCATGGTCATCTGCACAGGTCATCCACACTGGTCATCCGCACTGGCAATTCTCACCGGTCACCCGTACTGGTAATCTACATGACATCCTGCGTAATCATCGGGCGTGGTCATTTATTGGTCATCAGCCATAGTCATCCGCTACCATTTCGGCAATTGAAAAAAGGATCGATGGTGGCTGGCCTCAAACTGGAAACTCACTGCATGACCATGTCATCTTGTGTGGTTAACCAGCGTGGTCATCCCGCCTGGTCATCTGGAGTGGTAAACTACACATCATCCTGTGTGGTCATCGGCGAGGTAAAGTGCATACTAATCAGTATCCCTGGTTCGTCGCCATGACCTTTACGTTATGAGATAGAGGTCTTTTGTATGTGAGACATGGTACATCAGGTTTAGCCTCTTGACATGACGCCTAATACACCTCCTCGGGGCGTCACTAACTGACACAACACTGTGTATATGGTGTCAATCGCTTGGCGCTGTGACACCTTACAAGGCCTTTCGTCTGATGTATACATTCCTCACCTGACTAGATCTTTTTTTTTAAAAGAGCACAAGATAACTTTAAGTTATTCTGGGTATTACAGCCACTTTTCCAGGATTAAGTTGTTATCTGCTTGCTCACCGACCAAGTCACTCATTGATTCTGGAACCCACCAGGATGGTAGGGTCACTTCAACGACGAGCGCTTCATAAGCTGTCTCCACCTCTGGCGGCTGTGAGCAATTTTTGGGAAGTTGCAAAACATTTCCCAATCCACTCTGTAATGATATCTGTCCCTCTGTTCATTTGTCTTCTCTATCTTCTCTTTCCGCGCACCACACCCTGTAAGATGGTCTTGGAGAGCCCGCCTGTTCTTGTTACATTGCCATACAATCTCAGCTTCGTCTTCTTGACAGTGATCTTTGAAGTGATGCACGTGCTAAGTGATGGTTTTGCAGACATTAAAATATATGACCTTGAAATTGTTTGACCTTGAGAACGTGTGACCTTCAGTGTTGGTGAACGTTTTTATTCATCGCAAGTTTTAAAAAGACATTTCGTCATTTTATCTTCAAAAATAGTATAATCCTTTATCATTTGAATGAACATTTGACATTCATATGACCTTGAAATGCGATGAAGGTCAAGCAAAGTGCAACAGTAATCAAAGCCCACAACACATATAAGCTTAAACCATTAGCCGTAACTGAAAAAATATATTGCTAAAACTAACTATATCATGCTCCGTTAACCAGTTTTAACGGTCCCTCAACAGACCAGCCATTCGGGTTATAGTGTCTGCTAATCATGTAACTGTTGTTATGCATATTAACTCCCGTTTTATCTCCCGGAAAACATAAATAAATACAGTTCTGCTAGTTTATAGCATGCAGTTTCGACTATTTTGCAGTCTGGAATCCATCTTGTCCGCCATCTTGAATACATCAAAATGCCCAAGGATGACAGAGTGTCATCCGTCGGATCTGTAATCTACAGACATCACAGAGTTCAAAACAGTCAAAACATTCTCCGAGGTATTTTTTGAGGGGTTAAGGTCAAAATCGGGAAATGACGACCTGACTACCTCCAAAACACACACACACACACACACACACACACACACACACGCACACACACTCACACACACACACACGCACACACACAAGCACACACACACGCCGACTAGTGGTTTATTGGTTTTAAATATTTGTGGTCTGCAGATTGATTGGTTTTATGAGTGTGTGTTAACTGTTGGATCAGTATTTTCCTTTGTGTGTACATACTATACCTTGCTTTTTACTCTTAGTCTTAGATATTTTTGTTTACCTATGGCTTTCGTGTCGGTGTGTTTGTTTGTTCGTACTCATAAACTAGTTTGCTATGTTTTTGTTGTTGTTAATGTTTTGTTCATTCGTCCTTTTACCCCTTTTATGAATGATGCAGAAATTGTTGTTTTACCTTGTCTATACTGTCTATTGTGGACTGGGTGGCCGAGTGGTAACGCACTTGCGCTCGGAAGCGAGAGGTTGCGAGTTCGACCCTGGGTCAGGGCGTTAGCAATTTTCTCCCCCCTTTCCTAACCTAGGTGGTGGGTTCAAGTGCTAGTCTTTCGGATGAGACGAAAAACCGAGGTCCCTTCGTGTACACTACATTGGGGTGTGCACGTTAAAGATCCCACGATTGACAAAAGGGTCTTTCCTGGCAAAATTGTATAGGCATAGATAAAAATGTCCACCAAAATACCCGTGTGACTTGGAATAATAGGCCGTGAAAAGTAGGATATGCGCCGAAATGGCTGCGATCTGCTGGCCGATGTGAATGCGTGATGTATTGTGTAAAAAAATTCCATCTCACACGGCATAAATAAATCCCTGCGCCTTGAATATGTGCGCGATATAAATTGCATAAAAAAAATATTAAAAAATCCCTGCGCTTGGAACTGTTCCCACGGAATACGCGCGATATAAGCCTCATATTGATATTGATTGAATAAAGTGTCAAAGCAAAGCGCTCTCTCTCTCTCTCTCTCTCTCTCTCTCTCTCTCTCTCTCTCTCTCTCTCTCTCTCTACGGACCTAATGCTATCTTTCCTGTAATAAAGTTCAAGTTCAAGTTCAAGTTCTCTCTGTCTCTCTCTCTCTCTGTCTCTGTCTCTGTCTCTCTCTCTCTCTCTCCCTCTCTCTCTCTCTCTCTCTCTCTCTCTTTTCTCTCTCTCTCTCCCTCTCTGTCTTTCTCTTTATCTATCTCTCTCTCTCTCTCTCTCTCTCTCTCTCTCTCTCTCTCTCTCTCTCTCTCTCTCTCTCTTTCTCTATACGTTATGGCCTTTGTCTCATGCGCATTTCATATCTCCTTTTGAAGCATAGAAATTGAATTGCCATCGTCATATGTTATTGTTACACTTTTCTTTCTTTCGACGTATGTACTCCTGTTTACGTCTACCTTTTCCTGGATGATCCCCGTCACAGACAGGTGCATTAGTTCATATTTATGACTGAGCACAAGAAAACCGGAATAATGAAATACGTTTTTGGCTCACGTAAGTGTAGCCTATGCGATCGTAACTTTGTCTGTCTGTGCGTGCGTGCGTGCGTGCGTGCGTCTGTGCGTGTGTATGTCTGTGGTAGAAACTCTAACATTTGAAGACGTCACATTACATTGACGTCACATTATGACGTAAGAGGGTTAGACGTCACGCGAAGGAAGTACTGACAGTCTCGGTCATTATTATTTTGAGCGCGCCGAGACCAGTTGGCAGTCGTGTCCTTGTAAGTAGGCTACATGCAGACAGACAGATCTAGATCTAGTGTCTCGCTTTCTTGCACAGTTTCACCTATGCTCTTTCTGTGTGTGTGTGTGTGTGTGTGTGTGTGTGTGTGTGTGTGTGTGTGTGTGTGTGTGTGTGTGTGACGGAGTGATTGAGTTTGTGTTACTGTTTGTCGATTTCTTACGTGAGCCTTGAAGGCTTCGCCTCTTGTTTACATTTAGTGAAGTTGTGACTAAATGTTTTAACATAGAGGGGGGAATCGAGACGAGGGTCGTGGTGTATGTGTGTGTGTCTGTCTCTCTGTCTGTGTGTGTGTGTGTAGAGCGATTCAGACTAAACTACTGGACCGATCTTTATGAAATTTGACATGAGAGTTCCTGGGTATGATATCCTCAGACGTTTTTTTCATTTTTTTGATAAATGTCTTTGATGACGTTATATCCGGCTTTTCGTGAAAGTTGAGGCGGCACTGTCACGCTCTCATTTTTCAACCAAATTGGTTGAAATTTTGGTCAAGTAATCTCCGACGAAGCCCGGACTTCGGTATTGCATTTCAGCTTGGTGACTTAAAAATTAATTAATGACTTTGGTCATTAAAAATCTGAAAATTGTAAAAAACTATTTTTTTTTATAAAACGATCCAAATTTACGTTCATCTTATTCTCCATCATTTTCTGATTCCAAAAACATATAAATATGTTATATTTGGATTAAAAACAAGCTCTGAAAATTAAAAATATAAAAATTATGATCAAAATTAAATTTTCCAAATCAATTTAAAAACACTTTCATCTTATTCCTTGTCGGTTCCTGATTCCAAAAACATATAGATATGATATGTTTGGATTGAAAACACGCTCAGAAAGTTAAAACGAAGAGAGGTACAGAAAATCGTGCTATCCTTCTCAGCGCAACTACTACCCCGCTCTTCTTGTCAATTTCACTGCCTTTGCCATGAGCGGTGGACTGACGATGCTACGAGTATACGGTCTTGCTGCGTTGCATTGCGTTCAGTTTCATTCTGTGAGTTCGACAGCTACTTGACTAAATGTTGTATTTTCGCCTTACGCGACTTGTTTATAATTGTGTTGCCAAGCACATCGTTGTGGGGAGTTTAACCTTTGCCGTGCTTCCTGGGTTCACACAAACCCATACCTGGGTATCGGCAGTGGTAAATGTCACGGCGGAACCACAATATCAGGCTGAATCAGTGTAAGAGATGATGTAATACAAAGAGAGTGCTAAGACGTCTGTATGACAAGTATTAACGTGCATAGCGATACTATAAAAGTTCTGTCATGGAACATGAAAGGGTTTATAGAAACAATAGATGGATTACGAGTAAACAAGTTTAATGAGCATAATTTTACGAACAAACTTTCAGCATACGATATAGTCTTCTTAGAAGAAACCCACCTCGATAAAGACAATGTAAAAGATATCAACATACCCAACTTCTCAACGCCTGTCCATTACATGAGAGAGAAAAGAAAAAACGCACAGAAAGCGTCAGGCGGTATTTCCGTTTTTATAAAAGCGGATCTTAGACAGCATGTTAAACTCTTACCACAGAGTAATAGTGATATTGTATGGGTTAGAATCCCAACGATGGACAAACACGGTCAGGATACTTTTATATGTGGGTGTTACATACCACCAGAACACTCATCATATGGGAAAGACCACTCAATCAAAATATGGGACTGTCTTGAGCGTGACGTAGAAATATTTTCAACCAAAGGCAACGTAATTGTGTGTGGCGATATGAACGCGAGGACAGGCAGTACAGTGGATTACATAACCGTGGACTCTGTGCGATACGACAATGCCGCGGGTGACGAATTCAATGAACACCTACTTAATGAGCCGATGGATATACACCAAAGGTGCTCAATGGACAACACCACGCACAAAATTGGCCGTCGATTAATTGACCTGTGTATCGACAACAACCTTGTTATTCTGAATGGAAGAACACTAGGTGATCTAGATGGGCGTTTTACCAGCCACCAACCTAACGGCAGCAGTGTGGTTGATTATTTCATATGTACACATGTGTTATATAGCGGTGTAGTAAACATGACAGTGGAAGCGCTAAATGAATACTCAGATCACTGTCCTATACGTCTGACGATACACATACCAGCACTATGGAAAAGAAAACAGGAAAGGAGCTCGTCTAATAAGTACGCTACAGCCCCAGAGCCAAATAATCAAGACAAAACGAGTTTCGTCTGGGACGAACACTCAGCCGAAAGCTTACAATGCGCACTCAAAACACAAGCGTTTACTATGCTGCTAAGAGACATTGACAATAAGATAGACGGACTACAAGACAATACCATGACAAACACCTTAGATGAAATAGTAGACGAATTTACGGACATAATGACAAAAGCATCAAAACTCTCCCTGAAATGCAGACTATCTAGAAAAAAAAAGAAACAAAAAGCGGAGTAAGAAATGGTTCGATCAGGAATGCTACGTACAGAGACGGGAACTTAAGTCACTAAGAAACGCATTTAATCGCCACCCCTATAACCGCTCTCTGCGAGATAAACTCTTCAGTCTGTCACGCACGTACAATAAAGCTTTGAAAAGGAAAAAGCAACTGTATAAAAACAAACTCATCGCTACTCTGAACGATGCATACACAAATGACCCGACAAGCGTATGGAAAACACTTAAACTACTAAAAGACTCTGAGAACCCAAACGACCGGAATAGAAGCAACATCAGCTCATGCAAATGGATAAACCACTTACAAAACCTGATAGGCACTGATGCCGAAGTAGAGCAAACTACGAAAGATAACGTACGGGCAGAGCTCAATAACATTGATATCAACGCACAATCCGCACAACTCGATCTGCCTATCACAATGGAAGAAATCGCGAAAGCAGCTTCCAACTTGAAGTCGAAAAAAGCACCAGGTGTAGATGGAATTACAAATGAAATAATCAAGGCAAGCCTGCCTGCTACACAAATAACAATTAAAAAATTGTTTCAGGCAGCTCTGCACATAGGCTCGTGCCCCAAAGCATGGGCGACGGGTATAAACATTCCAATCTATAAGAGTGGTGACCCTATGAATCCTGGTAATTATCGTGGGATAACACTAAATAATAACCTAGGGAAATTTTTCTCGCAGATCATTAACAATAGACTAAATGGATTCCTGGAATCTAATCATCTATATGCGAGGGAACAGGCCGGATTTAGAAAGAAGTCGAGAACGACGGACCAAATATTTATCCTAAAAAAGATCGTCGACGGAATAATTACAAACAGAAAAGACAGGTTGTATGCATGCTTCGTGGACTTCCAAAAGGCCTTCGACAACGTATGGCACGAAGCTCTCCTCCTCAAACTTAACAGGATAGGAGTTATGGGGAATTGTTTCAACGTTATAAGAGATATGTACAGCAAATCTACTATCTGCACTAAGACCGCACTCGGACACTCACATGACATACCCGTCCGGAAAGGTGTACATCAAGGCAATACTCTAAGCCCCACACTCTTCAACATATTCATCAACGATCTCCCAGATTATCTGCGTGGGAATGACTCACCAAGTCTGAACAGTGCCCAAAATACAGAAATCCCATGCCTACTTTACGCCGATGATTTGGTAATTCTGTCCACATCCAAAAGAGGACTACAAAATAAGTTGAACCGACTGAATGACTACAGCAGTGAATGGGGCATTAAAATAAACAAAGAAAAAACGAAAGTGATAATATTTACCCGCACAGACCCAAAAGTACCAATACTATTTAACTGTGGCACACATATGATTGAAAGTGTAGACCAATATAAATATTTAGGGGTCATCTTCCATAAAAGCGGTAAATTCTTACAAACCCAGGAACATTTAGCCAAGCAAGCAAACAAGGCATCGCATGCCCTGAGACGACTAATTAGAGGAAGAGAGATGAAAGTAACTACAATGATGCAACTATTTTATACCTTAGTCGCCCCTGTGTCCTCTTATGGAGCCGAGGTCTGGTTCCCATCAGCAATCAACATCCAAAACGAACAATCGCTACCCGACATATTCGATAAGTGTCTATCGAATAATCTACCCCATGAACAAGTGCATTTAAAATTCATTATTCCCCCCTCTGCTTCTTTACCTCTGTAAACTTGTAGAGCTAGTTATTTTTCGATAATGACCCAGCAACCAAACAAATAACGAGCCAGCAACAGCCTGAATCCTCGATAGTGCAATGGGTTGAGAAGCTGTTCTGTTTTGGTACTACTTTTGCGACTGAAAAGTTCCGAACGCTCTATACGTACGAAATATACATCTCTGGAGCAAACAATACAAACATACCGCATTTAAATTAACAACTACAGGCCTGAACACATGAATCTCCATATAAAATCCATGTGTTAGGTTGTTTTCTGAATCTAGATCTGCCGTGCACACACCGTTCATCACAAGCAGATTCCCAAGGCAAGTAACTCATACTCTTGCCGACAAGAGTAGTTCCCCTTCTTTTAACGCAGTTTCTTCGACAACACTGACTGCAATCCGACGGTCAGTTTTCAACAATATTTCATTTTATAAACAGATCAGACGCAACCAAATGCACACATCTCATCAATTTAAACAACATAAAGCGGTTTCATACACTATTTTCCTCAGAAAACTGAACTTCATACAGTAATTAACGTTGGAACACGGGTGCAAAAGTTCGTCTGCTAGTCCCATTTGACAAAAGAACATTATCCTAAACGATACTAAAACATAAACAGAACACACAATATCTGCTTTTACCGCCACAGCAGAATAACAGCATATCTGTGTACTTGATTTTAGTCTAAAACAGGGAAACTGACCAGAAGTGTTAACAGAATGGAATGATTTGCACGGAACTATACAACCGCGCATTAATCGATCGCCTGCGCAGGTTGACTGGTTGAGTGATTCGGATTCGATCAAACTTTCGCACAAAAACTCCTGTTTTCTTTGAATAACTGAAGAAAGGAGGAATAAAGAGGTTACACACCTCGTCTCAGTGATTATTAAAAATAATGGTCTCAGTTCGCGGTCATGAAAAAGCTCGCTGAAGCTCGCATTTTTCATGATCCGCCAACTTCGACCATTATTTTTAATAATCACTGAGACTCGGCATGTAACCTCTACGTAAACGCCTTCTTGGCGTCCACAGTAAAGCAATGAACTTGCCAACGCTAGCAGAGCTCGGGCAACTCCCTGTGGGTATAAAACTAATTGAACAAACAATAAACTTCTGGACCCACATCGTTGAGTCAGAAGAAAATTCATATTTACGACAGGCTTACGCTGACATGATCGACAGACCACAAGACAGCTCACCGCAATGGATACATTTCATTCGAGCAATCATAGGTAACCTCGGACTGGACCATAACTGGATACTTCAGTCAGCAGTCCAAAAGAATGCGCTGATGAAAACTCTACGACGAGGACTAGAATACGAATACGTACGATTTTGGCAAGGAAAGAAGACTGAGGGCTCAAAACTGCAATACTACAACACAATTACTGACGGCGATTACGACTGTGAAGCATACTTGACATGTGTAACCAACCCCAAACACAGAAAAGCACTGTGTAGATTGCGTATTAGCGCTCACGATTTAAAAATCGAAAGGGGGAGATACACAAACACACCCAGAGAGGATAGAAAGTGCACCGTGTGTGGCGTAATTGAAGACGAGCTCCATTTCCTGGATAGTTGTACAAGATTTCATGATCTACGCTTGCAGCTTATGGAACATGCACGTGTTAATGCTCGAAATCCGAGTCAGCTGATGACGATGCAAGACGTATCGATACAGCAACAACTTGCTGAATTTGTATACAACTGCATGATTATACGCAATAATGACATAACTACAGATACATAACAATGTTGTAATCACTGCTCCATGGACGATATTTCTTCTTGTCTTTACAAATATCCACTTCGTGTCTGATAAACCCTTTACTGTGTTTTTATGACAATTAAATGAGTTCTGAGTTCTGAGTTCTGAGTTCATACTTTTAAAGAGTAGTAGTGATTGTAACTATCCCTCTGCCGACGGCGCGGGTTCTGCTACACCCATAATTACCAAAGCGGCGGAACGGTGTCTGTCTGCCTGTTTGTCTCCAAGAGACTGTCTGTCTCTCTGTCTGTCTGTCCGTATCTCTCTGTCTGTATGTCTGTTGTCAGTTGCTCTGTCTGTCTGTCTGTCTGTCTATCTGTCTATCTGTCTATCCGTCTATCTGATTGTCTGTCTATCTGACTGTCTGTCTCTGTCTCTCTCTCTCTCTATCTGTCTCTCTCTGTCTCTCTCTCTCTCTTTGTCTCTCTCTCTCTGTCTCTCTCTCTCTGTCTCTCTCTCTGTCTCTCTCTCTCTTAGTCTCTCTCTCTGTCTCTCTCTCTTAGTCTCTCTCTCTGTCTCTCTTTCTTAGTCTCTCTCTCTCTCTTTCTTAGTCTCTCTCTCTCTCTTTCTTAGTCTCTCTCTCTCTCTTTCTTAGTCTCTTTCTCTCTCTTTCTTAGTCTCTCTCTCTCTCTTTCTTAGTCTCTCTCTCTCTCTCTTTCTTAGTCTCTCTCTCTCTTTTTCTTAGTCTCTCTCTCTCTTTCTTAGTCTCTCTCTCTCTCTCGCTGTCTTAGTCTCTCTCTCTCTCTTTCTTAGTCTCTCTCTTTCTTAATCTCTCTCTCTTTCTTAGTCTTTCTCTCTCTCTTTCTTAGTCTCTCTCTCTCTTTCTTAGTCTCTCTCTCTCTCTCTCTTTCTTAGTCTCTCTCTCTCTCTCTCTTAGTCTCTCTCTCTCGGCCAAACTCATCGTAAAGGATAATGCCTCAACAGATATGAAATTAAAAATGCTTAACTTTCTTCCACTGGAAAAGCATCTCAAGTTAAACAAAGCCATTTTCATGCATAAATTGTATCACGGTAAAGTGCCGATTTACATTACATCATTATTTAATAAAGATACCCACAGATATGGGTCGGTCAACTTGATCCCACCAATTCCACGAATTGACCTGTATAAGACCAGTCTTGCTTTTTCGGGTACTTCAGTTTGGAATTCACTTCCATCATCCTTCAAGCACCTAAAGTCATTAAAAAGTTTTAAAAAATGTGTTAAAAGCCACTTAATGTCTGAGTAGTTTAACGCCTTTTGACTTACCAAACTTAGTATTACGTCAAAAATATGCTGTGCATTGTATATTCTGAACATATTTTTGTTACACTATTGCTACATGTTCGATTGCCACCAGCTTGTTTATGCATTTGATTTTATGAATAACCACATATGTATGCTCTTCATGCCTCATCTTTATCATCATCATTATCATCATCATTATCGTCATCATCATCATCGTCATCTTTATTATCACGTTTTCCGACCTCCTTTTGTTGGTTAACTTTTTAATTTTTTAATTTTTAATTTTTTTTTTATTTTTTTTTTTTATTATATAATTGTGTGTCTATGCGTCCCAAGGACAGATTGTAAGAAAAGGCGTAGCCTTAAATCTAAATCCTTGTAAAATAAAGTTCATTTCAATTCAATTCAATTCTCTCTCTCTTTCTTAGTCTCTCTCTCTCTCTTTCTTAGTCTCTCTCTCTCTTTCTTTGTCTCTCTCTCTCTTTCTTAGTCTCTCTCTCTCTTTCTTAGTCTCTCTCTCTCTTTCTTAGTCTCTCTCTCTCTCTCTTTCTTAGTCTCCCTCTCTCTCTTTCTTAGTCTCTCTCTCTCTCTCTTTCTTAGTCTCTCTCTCTCTTTCTTAGTCTCTCTCTCTCTTTCTTAGTCTCTCTCTCTCTTTCTTAGTCTCTCTCTCTCTCTCTTTGTCTCTCTCTCTCTTTCTTAGTCTCTCTCTCTTTCTTAGTCTCTCTCTCTCTCTTTCTTAGTCTCTCTCTCTTTCTTAGTCTCTCTCTCTCTTTCTTAGTCTCTCTCTCTCTTTCTTAGTCTCTCTCTCTCTCTCTCTGACTGAATGCTGCGTGCCGGGACCGAGCAGTCGCACAAAATTTGCTCCGCAAAACTTGCTAAGTTTTAGCGGAAGAAAGTTCCTAAGTGGATACTTTTTTATACTGACTTGCGTGGGAGCACTAAAGGAACATGAAGGTGCCAGATCTGAGTGCCAGAATGGCTTGTGGCGGATTTTATTGGACTTTTCTTTCCTACATGAGTCAAAGAAGCAAAAAGAGTAAAGAAAAGGCAGCCAAAAAACACTCGCTGCACGTGCACTGGCCAGTGAGTAGCGTTCGGACCACGATGCTGACGACAATGTTTATTGTTGTGGCAGTGTGTGACAGTACAGACTACAACTCACTCACTGTTTCCCCGTGCGTTGACAGTTTGCGGCGGTCGTGGCTCGAACTTGCAGTTATACTGAGCATGAAAAGAAACGCAACACAGTCGAGCAAAGAACATGCGAGATATAAGCTTTGCATCAGCCCACAACAAGCAAGCATGCTTACACTTCCGCTGCTCACAATGAGTGCGTTTGTGTTCATTGCTGGATACTTGCTCTCCTGCGGCGATGTGGAGGCCAACCCTGGGCCAGCGAGGTCAGGGGAAGAGAGAAATACTTACCTCAGATACCTGGCCAACCACAACAACTACCCAGCGGTGTCGGGAGGGGCGGACCCATACCCGTGGGTGGTGCCAGCATCAGTACCAGCATGTACGCCCTCATACTATGGTGGTGTACAGCAACATAATCTCCACCAGCACAGTGCAGTGGAAGGGGGTCCGCTGGACCTAGCAACAATGCAGAGACTCTTTGACACACAGGAGAGAAAGTTTCAATCTCTGAACAGTGAACTGATGACCAAAATGGACAGCTCGTTCAGTGACGTCAGAAAGCAGATTCAGTCCATACAGTCAAAAGCAGACGACTTAGAACAAAACTACTTCTCTATGCTGCAGGAAACACGGGATACGCACGCTGCAGTTACAACCCTTGAAGAGAGACTTAACCAAACCGCTGCAGAACTAGACGACAAGATAGACAAGCTAGAAGCCTTTTCTAGACGTGACAATCTGAAGTTTTTCAACATCGCACAGTCCGCAGACGAAGACTACTATACGTGCGTCACCAAGGTGCTGGACGTTTTAAGAGATACTGTTCCAGAAAAACATTGGGACAGGACAGACATCGTGCGTGCCCATCGCCTTGGAAACAAAAAGCACGACAGCAACCCAGCAAGGCCACAACCAATGATTGCAAGATTTGCAAGATGGTCCGACAAATTAGAAGTGCTCACAACAGGCAGAGAAGCGCTTAGAAGGAAGAACATCACTGTAGCAGCTGACCTCACTACCAGACAACAGAACATCATCCAGGAGCATCGTGACAGAGGGCTGAAAGCTTACTACAGGGGCAACAAACTCGTTGTAGATGGCCCACTACAACAGCGGCATTACAACCGGAGTTCATCCTTTGGGAGAGGGAGACGAACTCTACACGAGCAGCAGCACAGCTCACGAAACGACTACAACAGAGACAGCGAGGGCGGTCAGCAGTGGAGACAAACTACAGGTCAGCGCTCACATAGCAGATCCCGCAGGGACTCTTACAACCGCCACAACACAGCTGAGGACTACAATCCCAAGAACACTAACCAAGCATGGTATGACAGGAGATCCTACCAAGAGTCGGATGAACACACGATTCGCTATGATACAGATGCAGTGCCGACACAGTACTCAACAGAGCAGCGCTATCAAAGCGGAATGTTTGGGGACTCCCACAGCCACCAGTACAATGCAGACCCTTACAACACCAACGACTGGAACCATGATTGGTATGACAGGAGCTCTTACCAAGATTGGGACGCCTACTTGCACCGCCAAGAGCCCGAGGCACGGAGGATCCCACAAAGCGCCCCCAACTCAAAGACTTACTCCGCAACATCACGCGAGAATACACGGTACCCAGAGACAGGAAAGGCCGACCTACGAACTACAGCACCTCGAGACTACCAGATGGAAGACGAGACCACAGCTAGAAAGACACACAGCAGCCCAGACGAAGACAGTCAGCCAGGGAACGCGCCAGCTACCAGTAAAGGTACCGACAACACACACCAGGCAGCGGCCCAACAGCAGGAGACCAAGGTCAACTCAGACGACGCTTCAACGCACAGCCTAGAGATGCCGGCTGGTGGGGGGCCTACTGAGGAGGTCAACGGGGATACAGTGGAAGCAGGAGATCCGTCCGGATCAGCAGCCCTGGTGGAGACTAGTGGAGACGAGTCTGACGACGTACAGGAGGGAAACCTGCGAGCTTTAGAGCTCTCCATACAAGGCGCCACGGACACCACTGCACAAGCAACAGAGGTGTCACCCGCGACACAACACAATGCAGAGGAGAACGACGTCATCGCCGAGGTGCCTGACAAGCGCCCCCTCACTCGAGCACGAGCTCAGACTGTGAGGGAGGGAATGGACAAGCGCCAGATGACTCTTGCTGACTGTGGGGTCCACAGCACGACGCCAGTATCCACGGTTACCAATAGGGTCACAGACGAAGGCGAAGGCGCTAGATAGGATGTCGGCCGGGCCCCTGTTAATCAACTCCATTCGACTAAAACCGTAAGTTTCTTGACGTATAATCTTGAAGGTCTAAAACGCCTCTATGATCCAGATATAGGTTCATATCTATCAACATTTGATTTTGTGCTACTCGTGGAAACTTTTTCAATAACTTTTCCGACTTTGATATTCCCGACTCATGAAGTATTTGTATCCCCGGGCATAAAACTGTCAGATAGTGTAACTGCACGCCTTTCCGGAGGAACTGCTCTGCTTGTCAGAAAAGAACTGTCCCGCTTTGTGACTAGAATAGAAACAGAATACGACAACATGATAATTCTAAAGTTGTCGAAGAGTCTCTTGGCCACAGACCAGGACGTGATCTTATTGGGTGTGTACGTGCCCCCAATCAATTCTGTGTATTACAGAGAAACGGACATTTCGAATGGCATAGCTGTCATTGAACATTGCATGATGGATATTATACAAGACTGTGGTGACCTCCCTTTTATATTAATTGGTGATTTAAATGCCAGAACAAGTTCGAGAAATGCGGTGCACAAAACACTTCTCGATGAGAATCTCGACATTTTTTCGATACACGAGGATTACGTAGAAAAAGACTGTGTGAAACGGAACTCAAAAGACAAAGAACTGAACGAATATGGTAAATGTTTACTCAGTGTCTGCGAACAGTTCGATCTGAAAATTTTGAACGGTGGCCAGGGTGACGAGCGGGGGAATTTCACATATATATCCACCTCGGGTTGTAGTGTGATTGACTATATTATTGTCTCCAGACTCCTCCTTGATTTGCACATCAGAGTGCACGTAGCGGAAAAAATTGAGTCAAAACATATGCCTGTCGAGTGCTACATTCAAATACAAAGTGAAATACATGAGTTGGATAGAAAACAACCAGGGACGTATAGAATTGACAAACTCGTTTGGTGCCCAGATAAAAGGGAAGAATTTATGGCATGTGTAATTTCTGAAGAGGTAAAACACTGTTTTATTGAAGCAGAAAGCAAAATAGACATGGATGTAAATGCCTCGATTAGAAAGTTTACAGAAGGACTGCTTATAGCTGGCGAATGCATGAAAAAAAGTATAACAATAGGAAAAGAACGTAAACAGGCATGGTTTGATTTTGAATGCAAAGAGAAGAGGCAAGCTGTAAGACATGACTTACGAAATGTCCACAACGGTAATTTAGACAAACTTGTGTACACACAAAACAGAAATGAGTACAACGAACTTAACAGATGCAAAAAAGTTGCCCACAGACAAGCAACAATTGAACTGTTGCAAAAAAGTGGCAAAGATCCTAAAACATTCTGGAGAACCATAAGGTCTTTATCAAGGAAAACAACTAATGCTAACACAATAGAAACTGAACAATGGTATGAACACTTTTACAATGTATTCAACACATTCACAGAAACGGACGCAAACAATACTACTGTTGACGAAGCACAAGAGGTAGTAGATGAAAATGAACTAGAGACTACCCAGATGCTGGAATATGACATAACAGAAACAGAGGTTTACGAAGCCATACGAGCATTAAAAAATGGTAAAGCTGCAGGACCAGATGGTGTTATTAGTGAGCTTTTCAAAAATTCAGCTTTTCATGTTGTACCATTCCTAGCCCGGTTCTTCAACAAACTGTTTACATCAGGTTCATATCCTGAAGACTGGTCTGAATCCATCATTCACCCTCTTCATAAAAAAGGGGATATTAACAATCCAGACAATTATAGAGGCATATCATTACTTAATATTTGCAGCAAACTATACAGCTTTATCATAAACAAAAGACTAACTAGTTGGGTAGAATCCAACAACCTATTAAATGAAAGTCAAGCTGGCTTTCGTAAAAAGTACAGTACGACCGATCATATTTTTACTCTATTTGCTATGGTACAAAGACAGTTACTGTCACACAAAAAACTATACGTTGCTTTTATTGACTTCAAGAAGGCCTTCGACTCAGTAGACCGTACAAAGCTGTGGAAGGTGTTGCAAAGCAAAGGAATAAAAGGTAAAATGTACCAAGCCATACTTAGTATGTACAACGTTGTTAAAGCAAAAGTTAGGGCAGGAGCAGAGGTCACTGACCTTTTCATGTGTCCGAGAGGCCTGAAGCAGGGAGAAATAAATAGTCCAATTTTGTTCTCACTTTTCATTAACGAATTGGCGGACGAAATCAAGCGAAAAGGACGACACGGTATACAACTTATCCCAGATTTTATTGAGATATTGATTCTCATGTTCGCAGATGACGTTATTTTGATTTCCGACACTGTGTGTGGGTTACAGAACCAGATAAACGTGCTATACCAAACTGCTTGTAATCTTGGCTTGACTGTTAATTTAGAAAAATCTAACATAGTTATCTTCAGAAATGGTGGTCACATTGCAGCGATTGAAAAATGGATGTATGGCAATATCGAAATGGAAACTGTGAACATGTATAAATACTTAGGAATTTACTTTTCTACAAGGTTGACATTTTCTCACACGCTGAACGATTTAGCGCTGCGTGCAAGAAAGGGTGTGATTGGTATTTTTAAGGTACTGTGGACTCTAGGAGAAAGATCACCAAACATATTCTATAAACTATTCGACTCCCAGATCCAGCCCATGCTCAATTATGCGGCAGAAGTCTGGGGCCTTGATGCAGACCATTCACCTATCGAAAAGGTGCATCTGTTTGCCCTTAAGAGGTTTCTGAACACAAGCATAAAAACACCAAACACACTTGTGTATGGAGAAACTGGCAGACACCCGTTATTTGTCAACACGTTTGTTAAGTCCATACGATTTTGGTTGCGCATCCTGAAAATGCCTAGTCATCGATTGCCACAAAAAGCTTATAAAATGCTGCTTTATTTACACGAACAAAATAAAAGAACATGGGCGTCATCAGTTTGCTATGTGCTGTACAAATACGGCTTTGACCAAGTTTGGATTCAACAAGGCGTTGGAAATGAAAATGCGTTCATAACGGAATTCAAGAACAGACTAGTCACATTATACAAGCAAGAGTGGATAGAAACAGTACAAAGTAAAGAACGATTCCTTTTCTATAGCACTTTCAAGTCAGCCTTATCTATGTCTTCATACTTAAATGACCTGAAGCACGTCAAAGCAAGAAACTGCCTGATTAGGTTAAGACTTGGTGTCTCGCCACTCAAAGTGCATCGATTACGACACACTCGGTCGTCAACTGCTGAAGATTACTTGTGTCCATTCTGCGCAAACGAGACCGAAGATGAAATTCACTTTGTTTTGAAATGTCCAAAATATGCTGGTATTCGCGAGTACTACATACCTGCAAAATATTACAACCGCCCATCAAGCTTTAAACTGGCGCTACTTCTAGCGACACCAAACAGATCAATATTACTTAGACTTGCAACCTTCATCATGAACGCGTTTAAAATACGCAGTGAGTGGGGACAGTGAATATGAGATATTGCACGAGCTTGTTTTATGTGTATGCTATTTTTGCTGCTTTCTGTCCATTGCTTAAAAAACAGTAATACAGTTTTGTCTTTTTTGAAAACGTTAATGTGATGCTATGTATCAGAGATGCAACGATTATGCATATAACTGCTTGCAGATTTGCGTGTGAAAGGGCATGTGAAGGGATAGATGGAGTGATGAATAGATGGATGACGGATGAATGGTTGGACAGTCAGACGGTTGATTAGATGGATGGAGGACAGAGGGACACGAGATGGATAGAAGGATGGATGGATGGATGGCTGGATGGATGGATGGATGGATGGATGGATGGATGGACGGAAAGAGGACAGAGAGACATGAGTGAAGTGCGACAGAGACTGGATTTTGTGCTGATGCTTACTGTCCTTTTCCAAACGTTTTGCTGTTGTAAATGCCTGTTTCCACAGTCGTCATGTCGACTGTCATTACGATGATGATGATTTATTTTATTATGATTAATATTAAAATGATTATTTTTCATGAAGCATGAATGATGAAAATGTGTACACCCCGAATTGAAATGGGCCCAAGGCCCAATCAATAAACCATCCAGACTCCAGACTCCAGACTCCAGACTCTCTCTCTCTCTCTTTCTTAGTCTCTCTCTCTCTCTCTCTCTCTCTCTCTTTCTTAGTCTCTCAGTCTCTCTCAGTCTCTCCCTCCCCCTCTCCCTCCCCCTCCCCTGCAAGAAGTCGGCGAAGGGAGAAACTCCATGCACCCACTGAAGTAGCGCTGTGGGTTTCCCTGAACCCACCCCGTCGTTAGAGAAATAAACGGTAAAAACCCTCTTTCAAATGTATGGGTTCAGACAAACCCGCATCGTCGTTAGAGAAATAAACGGTAAAAACCCTCTTTCAAATGTATGGGTTCAGACAAACCCGCATCGTCGGGCGTGTGTAGTCAAAAGCGGCATCCGGCAAAGGTTAATGCTTCCATCCACACACAATGTATTTTCATACAGAATTTTTTTTAAATAATACCCGGTATTTGCTTTTAAATTCGTTAGTTAAATCAAAGAATGCAATGTGCACAAAACCAAAGTTGACTCTACATCTCTACGTTTGACAAGGTCGAGCGTGTGAATGCTGAGGGGCCTAGTATAGTGGTCAGGTTTGTGGAGATTCAGCTGAAAATTATGAAATTCACAGACACCATGCAAAGGGGCACACGCTTGTGAATGCTGAGGGTCCTACACTATAGCGCCCAGGTTTGTGGAGATTCACCAACATGTTGATAGGGCACACGCTTGTGAATGCTGAGGGTTCTACACTATAGCGCCCAGGTTTGTGGAGATTC
The DNA here is from genome assembly GCF_037325665.1 of Littorina saxatilis. NCBI lineage: Eukaryota > Metazoa > Mollusca > Gastropoda > Littorinimorpha > Littorinidae > Littorina > Littorina saxatilis. Next base: position 67,604,333 of record NC_090248.1, on the reverse strand, counting down.
ACCAACATGTTGATAGGGCACACGCTTGTGAATGCTGAGGGTCCTACACTATAGCGCCAAGGTTTGTGGAGATTCACCAACATGTTGATAGGGCACACGCTTGTGAATGCTGAGGGTTCTACACTATAGCGCCAAGGTTTGTGGAGATTCACCAACATGTTGATAATCACAGACACCATGCAAAGGGGCACAAGGATGTAAGCGAACAATAATCCGCTCAGTTACTTTCATTTTGAAAAAAAAAACAAAAAAAAACATTTGGCATCTACCTCGATTAAACCCCGTTCAGTCCAAAATGCAAAAATCGGTTACATTTTATCTAGCGACGGTTTTCAGCGAGCAAATTGAAAAATATGTGTTGCGACATACACAGAGGTTTTTCCACCGGGTGTCAAGTTAAGTCCGTTTGTCCTTATATTTTGACAAGAACATTTTCTCAAACCGTGCATTTCATTTGCATCTTTATCTGTAAACCTGACTCAATTCATTCTGTTTCTTCCTACCGATGTTCAGATGTGTAACCTTTGTTCGCGGATATTGAAACTGCTGTGAAGTCAGGCATGACTGTGTTGAAGATGATTGTATGTATGCACTCTTGCTGTGGCAGTTCCTAGTAAGTGTAAAAAAACGTAGGAAATGGGAGTCCAAAGTTTATTTTAAACCAAAATACTACATAGGCGTGCTGATGTCGTATGAGTCAGTATCATTGCGAATCAGTGATTGTCACTTTGAATGGCAACGACTTCGTTAGGGGTTCCTTTCGTGTTCTCTTCGCGTCTTAGTCGTCAAACCAAGTCCGCACAATAATCTGTCCTTTGTGATAATGTCAGCACAACATGTATCTCTATCTCTGTGCAAGGCACACGACCTCATCTGTTTGCAGTAGCAGCACTCTTGAGGGTCTTCTGAAATGGATCTCTTAAGCTAACGTGCTTGTACGACAAAGCCAAGGATTGAAGGACAGATGCGTGAGAACATTGTTTCCCAGACGACTTAGGCTGTGACATCAGAGGAGTTACGTTTCTTGCGAAGAACGCTTTACGATTATGGAAATTCATGCTGCAGGTCTGAGATATCATCGCTTTGCTTTTGTGGTTTGACGTGATCGTGGAACAAAGCCAGTGATTTAGGAAGTATGCATTAGGTTGTTGTTTCCCGGATATTTTTGCCTTGACATCAGTGAAGATGCGCTCCCCGCGAACGCCGGTTTACGAATACGAAGATTCATGCTTCAGGTTTGAAATATAGTTCCAATGTTCATGGTCATTAACATTGTCGGTCATTAACATTGTCGTTCATTAACATTGTCGTTGGAACAAAGCCAATGATTAAAAGGGGAAAATGTATTTTTTCGGGACAACCTTTGCTGTGAAATGGGAGAACTAAGTTTACCTGCGAAGACCGCCTTTGAAGATTTGTACTTGAGGTCTGAGATACCTTGTCAATCTGTTCATCTGAGTCAACGTGGTGGAGGAACAGAGCCTGGGAGTAAGACTAAATGCATCAGGTCGTCGTCTTCTGAACGTGGTGGAGGAACAGAGCCTGGGAGTAAGACTAAATGCATCAGGTCGTCGTCTTCTGAACGGGATTTTGCTGGGAGCTTAGAGAAGTTATGTTGCCCACAAACGGCGGATTACGATCACGGAGATTCAAACTTCAGGTCTAAATAAGATATTTTGTGTCGGCGGAACAAAGCCAAGAATTACGGGAAAATACTTGAGTTCGTTGTTTTCCAAACGAGTTTTGCTGTGAAGTTATAGAAGTTCAATTCTCCATGAAGGACGATTTACGTCTGCGGAGATCCATGCTGCAGGTTTAAGATAATTACTGTCCGTAACTGTTCACATCAATTACTTCCCTTGGCAAACTTCGTAAGCACAAAAACTTGGTATCAAATTTTATGTGTGAGCAAAAACAACAACGTGGTTGGTTTTTTTAGAACATGTACATTCATTAAATAAGAAACACGTAACATATCTGCTCGTGGAATATTGGCTGCATCGATCCAAGTGAAGTTCTGCCGATGACTAGTGATATGTCAGTCAGTCTGTCTGTCTGTCTGTCTGTCTGTCTGTCTGTCTGTCTGTCTGTGTGAGTGTGTATACAAGCATGTGTATGTGTGCGTGTGTGTGTGTGTGTGTGTGTGTGTGTGTGTGTGTATGTATGTGTCTGTCTGTCTGTGTAAGTGTGAATGTGTGTATACAAGCATGTGTATGTGTGCGTACATGTGCGTGTGTGTGTATGTGTGTCTGTGTGTGTTTCTGTGTGTGTCGAGTGCGTTGCTGTGGGAAAGGCTTGATGGTAAAAAATTTTATTCGGTTTCCATGGCAGAATTCTTGTGTCTCTGAAAATCCAACGCGTCTAGCCTTGGGAAATTGCATCCTTCTTTTTATGGAACAGGAAATTACAGCGAAGCTCGATCGCAAGGCATCACGGCCATGATATTTACACACATAGCAACCAACGCCCAAGATGTGAAAATTGAAAGCATTCAGTATTAGCTATAGTTAACTCTTTTAATCTTTTTCCCTCTTTTTTATGTTTCCTTTTTACATTTAGTCAAGTTTTGACTAAATGTTTTAACATAGAGGGGGAATCGAGACGAGGGTCGTGGTGTGTGTGTGTGTGTCTGTCTGTCTGTGTGCGTGTGTGTGTGTGTGTGTGTGTAGAGCGATTCAGACTAAACTACTGGACCGATCTTTATGAAATTTTACATGAGAGTTCCTGGGTATGAAATCCCCAGACATTTTTTTCATTTTTTCGATAAATGTCTTTTATGACGTCATATCCGGCTTTTTGTAAAAGTTGAGGCGGCACTGTCACACCCTCATTTTTCAATCAAATTGATTGAAATTTTGGCCAAGCAATCTTCGACGAAGGCTGTGTGTGTGTGTGTGTGTGTGAGAGAGAGAGGGAAAGAGAGATTGCGTGTGTGTGTTTGTGTGTGTGCGTGTGTAATTGTGTGTGTGTGTGTGTGTGTGTGTGTGTGTGTGTGTGTGTGTGTGTGTGTGTGTGTGTGTGTGTGTGTGTGTGAAAGAGAGTGTGTGTAGGTGTATTTGTGTACTTGTGTCTGGTGTAGGAGTGAGTCCCATCGTCTCTCAGTGTGCGTGCCAAACATCATTCCGTTCTGATCCTGTCTTCCAGTCTTGTCTGGCCCTGTCAGGTGTGTGTCAGGTTATAAATACAGCCTTTAGTGCACGTGACCTCCATCAACCCCCCCCCCCCTCCATCCCGACCCTGACTGCCAGATTGCTGACCTCTCCGTCTGCTGTACAGGCTTGAAAAAAACGCTGGCTGGTGTAGGAAGCGAGTTTCACGTGTTTTCCCCCTTTTTGAGTACAGACTGATAGTGCATATAGGTCGTGTGTTGGGTCATAGCCTTTGTGTATCAGCTCTGGACTGTCCAAACGGTTGAACAGATTTCGAAGATTTAGTTTGGGGCGACTATGCCCCATGGCCGGTTTATTATTTAAAGGGAAGCAAGCGGTTAAAAACGGGCGTCGACAGAGCCAATGAAATACAATAGGAACTTGTAAGATCATTCACCTGGGCTCGTGTCGACATAGCTGTTATTAAATTGAGGTGGAATAATTAAGGGCATTTGTGAAGTATGGTTTATGCAATGTGCCTTCACGCTACAATGAATGTGTGTAAAGGGGAAAGAGTAATGAGAACAGCGAAGGCGTCAGTCAGCATGGCACAGTGGGATGACTAATTACATTCGGTCTTCAGTTTCCCGCCGAAATGTTCCCGCCTTTGGGATAGTCCCGTTATGAATGAGAAATACTTCGCTTTTCCCCCTGGGGATCATTCGTGTCACTCTTTTTCTCCCTCTCAGCGTCTTCTCGTCCGTAATTGTTCTGCTCATGAATAAAACACGGTGTTTGTGAACACTTGCTTGCTTTGAAGGTCCCCCCCCCCGCGGGTTAGGGGGAAGAATTTACCCGATGCTCCCCAGCATGTCGTAAGAGGCGACTAACGGATTCTGTTTCTCCTTTTACCCTTGTTAAGTGTTTCTTGTATAGAATATAGTCAATGTTTGTAAAGATTTTAGTCGAGCAGTATGTAAGAAATGTTAAGTCCTTTGTACTGGAAACTTGCATTCTCCCAGTAAGGTAATACATTGTACTACGTTGCAAGCCCCTGGAGCAAATTTTTGATTAGTGCTTTTGTGAACAAGAAACAATTGACAAGTGGCTCTATCCCATCTCCCCCCTTTCCCCGTCGCGATATAACCTTCGTGGTTGAAAACGACGTTAAACACCAAATTAATGAAAGAAATTGCTTTGAAGGTCGCTGGTTGTTGGTGAGCCCATGCTGTGGCAGTGGCTTTCTCGTGGGCTGTCAATGCCTATAGAGTGGAAGGATGAAGATTGAGACTTGACAGGTCTTCTGTCGTTTCCAGGCGTCATGCTGTCCCTGAAACTCAATTGTTCGCCTATTTCGTCGTTTTTTCTGTCAAATTCACCCCGACGAATATGGCCATTCCTGTAGCTAAAATTTCAAATATTTTATCAGCTTGAAGAAAGTTAGGGTTTTAACCAAGGAGAATTGGCGAGTATCAATTGGCACAAGTAACTCTGACTTCGTTCTAGCTTGAAGAAAGTTAGGGTTTTAACCAAGGAGAATTGGCGAGTATCAATTGGCACAAGTAACTCTGACTTCGTTCTAGCTTGAAGAAAGTTAGGGTTTTAACCAAGGAGAATTGGCGAGTATCAATTGGCACAAGTAACTCTGACTTCGTTCTAGCTTTCATACCCAACAGATCTTTTTGTATTGTGTTCATTTTCCATTTCAACCTACCGGTTGATTTCTGTGTCCTTGTCTTCCGTGTGAAAAATTGGTCTGACTAAAATTCGTTTGAGAAACAAAGGGACGTCAGCGCTCAGCTTCATTTGATTCAGATTTTCATCGGCAAATTTGGCCATTTTTGCAAGTGTTAAGCAATCCTTGGTGTCGTATTCTACCCAACATGAAAAAAAATCGGCAAAATGTTTGCCAAGTTAACACCAAACGCCATCCCTGCTACGTAAAAGTTACCTCCTCTGCGCTTGGTACTCAGCCCGTTTCTTGCTTACGATCAGCAGACGATACGGACGAATAACAGGCTGCTGCTGTAATTGCCAATAGCTGACCAGACACCATCGCTTTTTCCTGCACGTGGTCAAACATTCTGTCTCTCCCCTCTGGCCAATCCTTGGGTTTTTGCTTGCACCGGACAACTTGTGTGGTCATCTGATTGACAGTAGACTCGGTTATCTTGGCTTATTAGGCATAGATCCTGCTGTAGTCTCGGTCAGTATTGCTGATTAAATCCTTGGGCTTTTTCCATTTCGTTGTGATTCTTGCATCGTTGTGGGTTATTACTGGTGTACTCTTCTGTGGAAATACTTTGCATTGCGATGACTGGATCTTTGGCGGATGCACTCTCGGTGCTCTGGGGTTATCTGATGTCCTTTGCCGGGCACTGTCGTCTGCCAGTGGTGATTAGACCATACGAAGATGATTTGCACTTTGAGTTGTCAGGTGTGGTTGACATGATCTGACAATCCGACTATTCATTCCTCATGTATTTATCAAGCGTAGTCCACTGGTGACGTCTCATTCATTTTGATTTTAAAGTCAAGTAACATTCAGAAGGAATTTCCTTTTTTTTTTGGTTCTTTTTTTTTGTGTGCTTTTTTTTGGGGGGAGGGGGAATTAAGAACGATCTGAGTTGTAATGCTTTGGACAAAAAATGAAAAGCAAACAATAATATGTTTCAAATGAACCGTACCAGACTACTTTTGTTAAATATCTCAACCCGCCGCCTCCCAATCTTACTTCATTTACCAAACTGAATGAGGTACATTCTGACGGCTGGTCTGTTAATGTCAAAGTTCGAAAAAGGGTGTTTTGCTGGTCACTTCACTGCATTAGAGTAACGGTGTCAATAAGACCTGCGACCCACTCGAGTCACTTGAAATGCCGCTGGTTACCACTGGTTACTGTTGGCACAGACGCCTGAGCTTAAAGGTGCCTTTTTACCCTTTATGTTCACGAATTTAAATTTAAATTCGAGGTCAACTAAGCTAATATACCTATCTGAAAAAAATGGGTTGTTCCTATCCTTTATCGGCAAAAGTCGCTTCGTTTGAAGTCGAAGTCAACTAAGCTAATGATTATGAATTTTAATACTATAGACTTTTTGAGTGGTAAATGTTGAAGGATGAAAGAAAATATATTGTGAGTGGACGGATGCATGTTATTCATTAAAAGCCCCACAATGATGTGCTTGGCAAAAAAAAGAGGAAAAAAGAAGAAAAAATAAGTAAAAAAAGCTAATGATTAACAAAGGGAAATCATTCAGCTAGTAATTAGTGACGGACAAAAGCCTGTATCGACTTCTTAGACAGTTAACGTCCTTGTTCAGGACATATTTGTGTCTGTTTCTGTCTTTTCTTTTTGTCTTACCCTTTGTGCGGACTGGACTAGTCGTGCACTGTCTGCTTGCTAAATGCCCATGACGCTGTGTGGACTGGACTAGTCGTGCACTGTCTGCTTGCTGAATGCTCATGACGCTGTGTGGACTGGACTAGTCGTGCACTGTCTGCTTGCTAAATGCCCATGACGCTGTGTGGACTGGACTAGTCGTGCACTGTCTGCTTGCTAAATGCCCATGACGCTGTGTGGACTGGACTAGTCGTGCACTGTCTGCTTGCTAAATGCCCATGACGCTGTGTGGACTGGACTAGTCGTGCACTGTCTGCTTGCTAAATGCCCATGACGCTGTGTGGACTGGACTAGTCGTGCACTGTCTGCTTGCTAAATGCCCATGACGCTGTGTGGACTGGACTAGTCGTGCACTGTCTGCTTGCTGAATGCCCATGACGCTGTGTGGACTGGACTAGTCGTGCACTGACTGCTTGCTAAATGCCCATGACGCTGTGTGGACTGGACTAGTCGTGCACTGTCTGCTTGCTAAATGCCCATGACGCTGTGTGGACTGGACTAGTCGTGCACTGTCTGCTTGCTAAGTGCCCATGACGCTGTGCGGACTGGACTAGTCGTGCACTGTCTGCTTGCTAAATGCCCATGACGCTGTGTGGACTGGACTAGTCGTGCACTGTCTGCTTGCTGAATGCTCATGACGCTGTGTGGACTGGACTAGTCGTGCACTGTCTGCTTGCTAAATGCCCATGACGCTGTGCGGACTGGACTAGTCGTGCACTGTCTGCTTGCTAAATGCCCATGACGCTGTGTGGACTGGACTAGTCGTGCACTGACTGCTTGCTAAATGCCCATGACGCTGTGTGGACTGGACTAGTCGTGCACTGTCTGCTTGCTAAATGCCCATGACGTGGTTCACTGATTGGACCTACTTTGCACCGAAGAAATTTCCTGGTGGTACTTCCTGTTCAGACGGTATTTGTCCGACAGTACCCACCCTTTTTCCTTTTGCCCTTTCTGTCTGTCCCCTTGGAAAGCATTTGAGTGCTTGTGATAAATAGGCGGACTCGCAATAACGCCATAGGTCTATTTGCCTATGTGCTGACCAAGCCTTTTCTATTTAGTTGCAAATAACCTGCTCCCAAGGGGGAACGTAACAGCCAGTGATATAACTGTCGTTGTCGTCTCATTGCATTTCCTCTCCTATGTTGAGCTGTTAGTGCTGACATCTCAGCACGGACAATGAAGTAGACCCTGGTCAGTATGCTGTCATCCCTCTCAGTGTTGCCCATCAGACGGTGCTTATTGTCTTGACCTTTCTGAGTTGTCACTTCTTGTTGAGTCTGAAAAAATGGCAGCCATGGCGTAATGTGCACAAACCTGTCATGAAAACGGGTGTGTCCTGGATTCTCAGGTTTTAACTTCATTTTTACAATAACCATAACAATAACTATAGCAATAACAACACTTTATTGTTCATTCAAATGGGTATATTAAAATTGATTTTTTTTCTTTTTACAGCCTACTTTGTATTTGTTACTCGACAGAGAAGATACTTTTGCACATGTGACTGTGTATGATGTGGAATATGCTGCTGTCGTTTATTGCGTTTATTATGTATCCTTTCGGAATTGTCTTCCTATTCTGTTGTACTGGGTGCGACATAATCGAACAAATCAAGAACATGCTATCGAGTTTAGTAATATATGTGTGTTCTATCAGTAACCTGTATCGAGTTTAGTAATATATGTGTTGTCCATCAGTAAATTGTGCAACGCAAAAAAACAACGCTTGGTCAGTTCTTATTGTCATGACGAATTGTGGCATTTCTCGGTTTTACAAAGGTGACAACTTGACGTTGGACTGGCACAGGCTGCATTGCGCTGGTTGTTTGTGAAACAGCCCTTCGACACTCACAGGCAGGACTTGCCTTCTGTTGACGGCCCGTTTCTGCCTGACAGGTCTGGGAGGAACTTCCCCGGGCAATGGGGTCCGAGCGTGTCTCCATTTCCCAATAATAGATGTCAATCTCGGGACGTTTTCCCTGCGTAGATCATCTGAGGGGAATAATAGCCCAGCAACCACGTGACAGTTCTGTACTCAGTAGGGAGCGATGGTTTCACATGTCACCCAGTGCAGCCACATAGAGGTTTTATATCTCCACTTTCTTCTTTCTACTGTCACCCAGTGCAGCCACATAGAGGTTTTATCTCTCCACTTTCTTCTTTCTACTGTCACCCAGTGCAGCCACATAGAGGTTTTATCTCACCACTTTCTTCTGTCTACTGTCACCCAGTGCAGCCACATAGAGGTTTTATATCTCCACTTCTTTCTACTGTCACCCAGTGCAGCCACATAGAGGTTTTATCTCACCACTTTCTTCTTTCTACTGTCACCCAGTGCAGCCACATAGAGGTTTTATCTCTCCACTTTCTTCTTTCTACTGTCACCCATTGCAGCCACATAGAGGTTTTATCTCTCCACTTTCTTCTTTCTACTGTCACCCAGTGCAGCCACATAGAGGTTTTATATCTCCACTTTCTTCTTTCTACTGTCACCCAGTGCAGCCACATAGAGGTTTTATCTCTCCACTTTCTTCTTTCTACTGTCACCCAGTGCAGCCACATAGAGGTTTTATCTCTCCACTTTCTTCTTTCTACTGTCACCCAGTGCAGCCACATAGAGGTTTTATATCTCCACTTTCTTCTTTCTACTGTCACCCATTGCAGCCACATAGAGGTTTTATCTCTCCACTTTCTTCTTTCTACTGTCACCCAGTGCAGCCACATAGAGGTTTTATCTCTCCACTTTCTTCTTTCTACTGTCACCCAGTGCAGCCACATAGAGGTTTTATCTCTCCACTTTCTTCTTTCTACTGTCACCCAGTGCAGCCACATAGAGGTTTTATCTCTCCACTTTCTTCTTTCTACTGTCACCCAGTGCAGCCACATAGAGGTTTTATCTCTCCACTTTCTTCTTTCTACTGTCACCCAGTGCAGCCACATAGAGGTTTTATCTCTTCACTTTCTTCTTTCTACTGTCACCCAGTGCAGCCACATAGAGGTTTTATCTCTCCACTTTCTTCTTTCTACTGTCACCCAGTGCAGCCACATAGAGGTTTTATATCTCCACTTTCTTCTTTCTACTGTCACCCAGTGCAGCCACATAGAGGTTTTATATCTCCACTTTCTTCTTTCTACTGTCACCCAGTGCAGCCACATAGAGGTTTTATATCTCCACTTTCTTCTTTCTACTGTCACCCAGTGCAGCCACATAGAGGTTTTATCTCTCCACTTTCTTCTTTCTACTGTCACCCAGTGCAGCCACATAGAGGTTTTATCTCGCCACTTTCTTCTTTCTACTGTCACCCAGTGCAGCCACATAGAGGTTTTATATCTCCACTTCTTTCTACTGTCACCCAGTGCAGCCACATAGAGGTTTTATATCTCCACTTTCTTCTTTCTACTGTCACCCAGTGCAGCCACATAGAGGTTTTATATCTCCACTTTCTTCTTTCTACTGTCACCCAGTGCAGCCACATAGAGGTTTTATCTCTCCACTTTCTTCTTTCTACTGTCACCCAGTGCAGCCACATAGAGGTTTTATCTCGCCACTTTCTTCTTTCTACTGTCACCCAGTGCAGCCACATAGAGGTTTTATATCTCCACTTCTTTCTACTGTCACCCAGTGCAGCCACATAGAGGTTTTATCTCACCACTTTCTTCTTTCTACTGTCACCCAGTGCAGCCACATAGAGGTTTTATCTCGCCACTTTCTTCTTTCTACTGTCACCCAGTGCAGCCACATAGAGGTTTTATATCTCCACTTTCTTCTCTATACTGTCACCCAGTGCAGCCACATAGAGGTTTTATATCTCCACTTTCTTCTCTATACTGTCACCCAGTGCAGCCACATAGAGGTTTTATCTCTCCACTTTCTTCTCTATACTGTCACCCAGTGCAGCCACATAGAGGTTTTATATCTCCACTTTCTTCTTTCTACTGTCACCCAGTGCAGCCACATAGAGGTTTTATCTCTCCACTTTCTTCTTTCTACTGTCACCCAGTGCAGCCACATAGAGGTTTTATATCTCCACTTTCTTCTTTCTACTGTCACCCAGTGCAGCCACATAGAGGTTTTATCTCTCCACTTTCTTCTTTCTACTGTCACCCATTGCAGCCACATAGAGGTTTTATATCTCCACTTTCTTCTTTCTACTGTCACCCATTGCAGCCACATAGAGGTTTTATCTCTCCACTTTCTTCTTTCTACTGTCACCCAGTGCAGCCACATAGAGGTTTTATCTCTCCACTTTCTTCTTTCTACTGTCACCCAGTGCAGCCACATAGAGGTTTTATCTCTCCACTTTCTTCTTTCTACTGTCACCCAGTGCAGCCACATAGAGGTTTTATCTCTCCACTTTCTTCTTTCTACCGTCACCCAGTGCAGCCACATAGAGGTTTTATATCTCCACTTTCTTCTTTCTACTGTCACCCATTGCAGCCACATAGAGGTTTTATATCTCCACTTTCTTCTTTCTACTGTCACCCATTGCAGCCACATAGAGGTTTTATCTCTCCACTTTCTTCTTTCTACTGTCACCCATTGCAGCCACATAGAGGTTTTATATCTCCACTTTCTTCTCTATACTGTCACCCAGTGCAGCCACATAGAGGTTTTATCTCGCCACTTTCTTCTTTCTACTGTCACCCATTGCAGCCACATAGAGGTTTTATATCTCCACTTTCTTCTCTATACTGTCACCCAGTGCAGCCACATAGAGGTTTTATCTCTCCACTTTCTTCTTTCTACTGTCTTCAGGGCTGAGGGGCACGAGTCGAAAGTGTGCGCCACCCAAACGGGAGAGAACAAACCGCGGGTTCTGATTGGTTGAAATCACAACACATCTTAGTTTCAACCAATCCAACACTGCGGGTGGCTCCCGTTTGGGTGGTCACTTTGTCGTGCATCTCAGTTTCAACCAATCCAACACTGCGGGTGGCTCCCGTTTGGGTGGTCACTTTGTCGTGCATCTCAGTTTCAACCAATCCAACACTGCGGGTGGCTCCCGTTTGGGTGGTCACTTTGTCGTGCATCTCAGTTTCAACCAATCCAACACTGCGGGTGGCTCCCGTTTGGGTGGTCACTTTGTCGTGCATCTCAGTTTCAACCAATCCAACACTGCGGGTGGCTCCCGTTTGGGTGGTCACTTTGTCGTGCATCTCAGTTTCAACCAATCCAACACTGCGGGTGGCTCCCGTTTGGGTGGTCACTTTGTCGTGCATCTCAGCCCTGGTGTTTGCTTATCTCTGCATACAGATTTGATTTTGATATAATGGTGTAGCTAGATTTAATGCTGTCCGCGTAGAAATCATTCGTAACTTTGTGACCATTCTGTCGAAGTCAGTCCCTGTTCTAAAATATGTCTTTACTTGCTTGCTCAATTGATAAGTTGGTCGGTTACTTGGTTGGTTTGGTGATGACGTAAGTGTTGGTTGTGCTGTCGCTAAAGTAGATGGATGGGTGTCATTACTGGTTGGTATTATGAAGTTATCAAGGCTGTGCAGTTCAATGTTCATGGCTGTATCCCAAGTGTATTTCTGGTTTCTTTATTTCTTTTCATCAGTTTTGGTCTTCTCATTGTTCTTCTTAACTGTGTGATCATCTTACGAACAACAGGCCTCCCATTTCATTTGAACTTGGTCAGACTTTGTTCCTCTAACTTCAGTCACAAAGACTGTATTTTAAATCTTTCAAAGCTGAGCCGTTTTTTTGTTTTACATCAGTTCTTATGTTTCAGTTGGTTTATTACAGACGTCTGTGATTTATTTTTACTTCAAAAACACGATTCAGACTGTATCCCTACCCGCTGACCTCTGCGGGTAGATGGTAAGTTAGAATTATGGCGCCAGAGGATATAAAAGTCCTGGCTAAGTGTTCCAGTTTTATTATTCTCCATACTCGTTGGCCTATCATGGAGGATTCTAGCTCATGAAGTTGCCAGTGGAAGTAGAGACCGCGACTTTAATGGCAGCCAGGATTACATAGTCTTTGCCTTTTCCTGCACTGGCTGACCAGTGAGTATGGGCTGGTGGCGCACTGACTGGACCGTCCGGCGTCTGATGAGAGTGAAGCCCTGTCTGGATACAAAGAGGCTGGCCTGTGCCTGATCATATGACCCGCTACCCTATATCGAATACCATGTTCCTCCGAAAGCGGCGTATGGCTGCCTAAATGGTGGGGTAAAAACGATCATACACGTAAAACCCCACTCGTGCTTAAAGTAAACATGAGTGAACGTGGGAGTTTCAGCCATAGAACAAAGCACAAGAAGAAGAATAGCATGAACAGATTCGGCCGGAAGTTCTACACAAAATAACGAACTGATGCTGCGTCAGTTAGTACTTGACCTACCAGAGCGTAAAAACACAGGAAATGAATGATATCGTCTTGTGATCTTGTCATCTTGTGATCTTGTGATCTTGTGATCTTTGAGAAACGTTGCTTCAAAGCAGAACGGTCAGCATCTTCTTTTCCTGCTCTTTCATTTGACCTGACTCCATAGTAGAATGGCATCATGAGAATATCTTTCATGTTGATCTACAATCTTGAGCAGAGACATTAAAGCTTCTGTCGTTTTGTTTGTATCACTCTCAAACTATGGTTGCCAGAAAATATTCTTTCCTATTAGATTTGATTTGTACAATTTCATATTGTGCGGGTTTTCGGAAAAGTTATGTGACAGACACGACCGCAAAGCCGCAACAACTTTTTCTGTTCTTCTTCCTCTTCTTTTTCTTGTTCTTCTTGTTCTTGTTCTTCTTGTTCTTCTTGTTCTTCTTCTTCTTGTTCTTCTTCTTCTTCTTCTTCTTCTTCTTCTTCTTCTTCTTC
>NC_090248.1:67531013-67576013 GCF_037325665.1 Littorina saxatilis | reverse complement strand
TCTTCTTCTTCTTCTTCTTCTTCTTCTTCTTCTTCTTCTTCTTCTTCTTCTTCTTCTTCTTGTTCTTCTTCTTCTTCTTCTTCTTGTTCTTCTTCTTGTTCTTCTTGTTCTTCTTGTTCGTGTTCTTCTTCTTGTTCTTCTTCTTGTTCTTCTTCTTCTTCTTCTTCTTCTTGTTCTTCTTTTTCTTTTTCTTCTTTTTCTTTTTCTTCTTGTTCTTGTTCTTCTTCTTGTTCTTCTTCTTCTTCTTCTTCTTCTTCTTCTTCTTCTTCTTCTTCTTCTTCTTCTTTTTCTTCTTTTTATTCGGACTTTTTTTTTTAAGTTGTGTGAAACATACTGTATGCTTTTTGCACTAAATCACGACCCTAGCTTGAGGTACTTGTTTTCGTGTTCATAATGATAGCTGTCAGACGTTGGCAATCGTAGCTGCCCCTCCCAATCTCTACCCGCTCAATCCTGTTCTGTCATTCTGAACATTTCAGTTTAAATTGCTTCCTGTCAGGGGAAAAAGCCTAGGAACATGTTAGTTTTGTCTGGCTATGATTGTTGTGGAACCAGCACTATATACATTTTTATGTTGGATGCATACTTCCCTAATTTGTCTAGACTGGCAACATTCGATTTTCAAAAAAGGTCACTTGGGTCATGGGTTATGCATGTTATGCTGCTTGAGGGGTCAAACGGTGATGACAGGGCGGTCACTCCTGATTTTCAACCTCCCCTTTTTATGCCTCCGCCTTTCTGACTCATACACTTTTGATTACTGGACCTTTCTTCTGCGAAAAGAGGAATCCCGTTGGGCTGATGTTTATTGATAAGGACGTCTGAAACGTGGAGAGCGAACGACTCATGCAAATGGCGGCAGTGGGCGGTTTATATTGCGTTTGCGAGATATAACCTCAGTGTGAACTGTGTTCAGACTTGGCAACAATCCTCCAAGTTTTCCTGCAGAACTTATTGCAAGTCCGTAAAGTTTTTCTTGTGGCTATGTTGTGCACTGAACATTAATGGAAGGCCAGCAGACAAAACAATTCTCGTACTCATTGAATCACTTCCAACGTCCCTTACATTCTTAAATAAATTACGCCATCAATTAAAATGTTAGTGCGGAATGTGATTAGTTTGTAGTGGGGAGGGAACGCGAGTACTTTAGCGTCTCCTTCAGTGTTGTCCATGACTGACTAACTGCGACCCACCGTCTATAGTACAGACACTGATTACCTAAGGTCTATAGTACAGACACTGATTACCTAAGGTCTATAGTACAGACACTGATTACCTAAGGTCTATAGTACAGACACTGATTACCTAAGGTCTACGTGCAGACACGGCGTTCAGACAATGACGGCGCCAGGTGTGGACTAAACTAAAGCCTGATTTATCGTCTGGCGGAAGTGATCATTCCAACACAGCGAATCCCCGTCATCCCACGGTATTGCCGTGATGAAAGTAGATCCAATGTTACCTCCCACCTCCAACCCCTACCCCGTTCTCCACGGCGTAAATTCCACCAGCAATTTGCCAGAATGCTACCCTTGTCTCATTCCCCCCCCCCCCCCCCCCCCCTCTACCTTGATCGTCGGAGCATGGGCGCCGTCACCTTGGATTCAACCCATTGCCATGACGGGGCCACCAGGAACTGGGAAGACGCCGATGCTAGTGCCCTCAATTGGCAGTGGCTTGCCTGAAACTGGGTCGCTGTGATTTGTATGTCAGGAGGGCTGGCGGAAGATGGGATTGAGCCGTGAAATTATTGGCCCAGTGTTCCATGGGATTAGAGAGGGGGAAGGGTAAACGGATTTGACTTTGGGGCGGTAATTACGTGGAAGCGCAAGGAGAGAGGAATTGGCACTGTAGTTTTAAGAAGTCCAGCCACGAATGCGACCTACTCCTGAACGTCTTTTTAAATGCCATGGCCAGTCTTTCTATAATCTTTCATCCGTCTTGCCGGGAAGCAAAACGATTTAAAGTAAGTTAAGAACCACACCTACTGCCCTGACGGTTAGGTTCCTAATGATTTTGTAGCAACAACTTCACACCTCAGTTGACGTTTGGAAGACAGGTCGAGATTGTCAACATTCATCATTTAGTTTATGATGGAGACTCTGTGTGTGTGTGTGTGTGTGTGTGTGTGTGTGTGTGTGTGTGTGTGTGTGTGTGTGTGTGTGTGTGTGTGTGTGTGTGTGTGTGTGTGTGTGTGTGTTGAGAGAAAGGTGGTAAAAAGGGGGCCCGTTTCGTTAAGACCGGGTTGGAGTTTTAAAGGAAATCTGTTTAATTCCATTGAGCTGATTGCCTATTGGAAATGCGCAACTAAACTCCCTAAAGACAAGATCAGTTTTCCATTTGATTGAAACCAGGAAACGTTGGATCCGTTTCCTAAGCCCAGGCTAAACGTAAGTGAATACACTTGCCATACGTTCTGTTTACTGTCCAGATTGGGCTTGTGTAATCCGCAGTGAAATTACATGAAAGAGTCGTCGGAAATCTTGTCATGTTGTTTTGTGTCGATTTTCATTGGGATCCCGAGAAGAATTTTTCGAATCCTTGTCATCTGGTATGCAACAACAGATGTGGAAATAATTTGAATGGCTGTCTATAAAGGCTTTCTTGTCCACAAAACAAATTATTCCAGTCAGGCATCGAATGAACCAGGATTTGCAGAAAGCCGTTTACTTTGTTTAACTGTTCATTCATAAGTTTTTGGTTTTGCACACGTCTTCACCTAAAGTCTCTCCCTGTTTTGTGGGATGTGAAAAAGAAAATAAGGATAAGTTTATTGGTTCTCTCTCTCTCTCTCTCTCTCTCTCTCTCTCTCTCTCTCTCTCTCTCTCTCTCTCTCTCTCTCTCTCCCTCTCTCTCTCTCTCTCTCTCCCCCTCTCTCTCTCTCTCTCTCCCTCTCTCTCTCCCTCTCTCTCTCTCTCTCTCTCCCTCTCTCTCTCTCTCTCTCTCTCTCCCTCTCTCTCTCTCTCTCTCTCTCTCTCCTCTCCCTCTCTCTCTCTCTCTCTCTCTCTCCTCTCTCTCTCTCTCTCTCTCCCTCTCTCTCTCTCTCTCTCTCTCTCTCTCTCCCTCTCTCTCTCTCTCTCTCTCTCTCTCTCCCTCCCTCTCTCTCTCTCTCTCTCTCTCTCTCTCTCTCTCTCCCTCTCTCTCTCTCTCTCTCTCTCTCTCTCTCTCTCCCTCCCTCTCTCTCTCTCTCTCTCTCTCTCTCTCTCTCTCTCTCTCTCTCTCTCTCTCTCTCTCTCTCTCTCTCTCTCTCTCGAGTCTCTCTCTCTCTCATCCTTGTGTCTGTATCGTTCCTCCCGGTAGTCCGGTTGCACACGGGACCGAATTACGGCGCTGTTGTTTACACAGGAAAGTGTTTTGGGAACAGTAACAATGAAAGAAAAACAAACTCTTGCTTCTTAGCTAATGGAAGGTGTTGAATAGCCTCCCGTTTAGCTCACTGTCTTCGGAGACAAATTCCGTTTCTTTTACTTTGGTCTCTTCCTGAGCGTGTAGCCTCCAGCTTGCAACACAAAGCCTCCAGCTTGCAACACAAAGCCTCCAGCTTGCAACACAAAGCCTCCACGCAACTCTGACATTTGACGTTGTAACAGGAGATCGGTTTTTGTCGTTCTGGTTCCGAAAAAAACACTCATTTTGATTACTCTTAATAACGGCGTGGGCTGTTCTTTTGTGGCTCTCCGTTCCAAAATGCGATTCTCAGGCGCTTTTTGTGACTCTTTACGTGCCGGCTTAAAAATAAATGTGAGCTGATTTTGATGATTCCCCAAAAGTAAAGAAAATGATGTTTGTCAGCCTTGTTGTTTTCCTCCATTATTTGCTTGTAATCCAAAATTTCCGGTTGAACAGTGTTTCAAAGGTAAGGAATTTCTTATCTATCGCCCACTTACACACACGCACGCACGCTCGCACGCACGTGCGCAGACACACACACACACACATGCACACACACACGCACACACACGTTAAGATAGTTGAAAGAGGAAAAAATGGGGTTGACCAGCGAGTGGTATGGGATATATCTATTTTTGTATGTTCCACACGATGCCAGTCGACTTTTTCACTCGTCTGGGACAAGCATTATTTAGATTGTCAATGTCTGCGTACGATGCCAAATTGAATTTTGTACCAAGTTCCAGAAATGTCAATCGCATGAGTAAGCTGCCCAAGCGTTTGAAAGTTTGGCCCTAGTTTCTTCAAGTCTGTTGTAAATACAAAGATCCCGAAAGGAGGCCGAACCCCAGTCAGTTGATTTTCTGAAGACAGGACGGCCCCAACGTGGGCCCTCACAGATTCTTATAGGATAGTAGACCTATGTGCTAAGCATAAGGACATAGAGAATAGGTAGAGGAACAAACAGACGTTCAGTGAAGGGTCATGCAATCTTCTGCAGCCTGCTACTGTTGAACAGTCTTTCAGAGGAAAGGAATTGCTTATCTATATCGCTCACTTACATATACTTGAGCACGAAGTTTTCGGTCGACTTGGGGCTGAATGAATGAGCGCCTTTAGTCGTGACACCGTGCAACATCGTGCCATTACATGCACAATTCTACATACAGTTATCGTATTGTTACAATGTTTACATGCACAATTCTACATACAGTTATCGTATTGTTACAATGTTTACATGCACAATTCTACATAGAGTTATCGTATTGTTACAATGTTTACATGCACAATTCTACATAGAGTTATCGTATTGTTACAATGTTTACATGCACAATTCTACATACAGTTATCGTATTGTTACAATGTTTACATGCACAATTCTACATAGAGTTATCGTATTGTTACAATGTTTACATGCACAATTCTACATAGAGTTATCGTATTGTTACAATGTTTACATGCACAATTCTACATACAGTTATCGTATTGTTACAATGTTTACATGCACAATTCTACATAGAGTTATCGTATTGTTACAATGTTTACATGCACAATTCTACATAGAGTTATCGTATTGTTACAATGTTTACATGCACAATTCTACATAGAGTTATCGTATTGTTACAATGTTTACATGCACAATTCTACATACAGTTATCGTATTGTTACAATGTTTACATGCACAATTCTACATAGAGTTATCGTATTGTTACAATGTTTACATGCACAATTCTACATAGAGTTATCGTATTGTTACAATGTTTACATGCACAATTGTACATAGAGTTATCGTATTGTTACAATGTTTACATGCACAATTGTACATAGAGTTATCGTATTGTTACAATGTTTACATGCACAATTGTACATAGAGTTATCGTATTGTTACAATGTTTACATGCACAATTGTACATAGAGTTATCGTATTGTTACAATGTTTACATGCACAATTCTACATAGAGTTATCGTATTATTACAATGTTTACATGCAGTCAGAGAGATATTGTCTCAGCAACTTCACTTTTATAGGCTAATTCTGCACTGACGACCATAATGTTTGAATATAAATTTCTTTTGATCTTTGCTAGATGTGCCCCACATTTCAGTGATTACGTTTAAAGCATTTACTTGTCATAAACTGCTCAGAAAGTTATATATTTGTACTTTTGACTGAAAATGATAAAATCGATCTGCAGAAAATCTTTCTATTGTAATGGGAGTTTGCAACCTTTTCCTGTCAGCATCGAGTTTTGTTCAGGTACAAATTCGACATCAAGTTGATCAATGCAGTTACGTAAAACTTCACAGCACAGAATAAACGACAACAAGTCGCGTAAGGTGAAATTACTACATTTAGTCAAGCTGTGGAACTCACAGAATGAAACTGAACGAACTGCATTTTTTCACAATGACCGTAGTCCGCCGCTAGTGCAAAAGGCAGTGAAAGTGACGAGCCTGTTCAGCGAGGTAGCGGTTGCACTGTGCTGCATAGCACGCTTTACTGTACCTCTCTTCGTTTTAACTTTCTGAGCGTGTTTTTAATCCAAAGATATCATATCTATATGTTTTTGGAATCAGGAACCGACAAGGAATAAGATGAAATTGTTTTTAAAACGATTTCGGAAATTTAATTTTAATCATAATGTTTTTTTTCAGAGCTTGTTTTTAATCCGAATATAACATATTTATATGTTTTTGGAATCAGAACATAATAAAGAATAAAATAAAAGTAATTTTGGATCATTTTATAAAAAAAATAATTTTAATTACAATTTTCAGATTTTTAATGACCAAAGTCATTGATTAATTTTTAAGCCTCCATGCGGAAATGCAAAACCGAAGTCCGGCCTTCGTCGAAGATTGCTTGGCAAAAATTTCAATCAATTTGATTGCAAAATGAAGGTGTGACAGTGCCGCCTCAACTTTTACAAAAAGCCAGATATGACGTCATAAAAGACATTTATCGAAAAAAAGAAAAAAATGTCTGGGGATATCATACCCAGGAACTCTCATGTAAAATTTCATAAAGATCGGTCCAGTAGTTTACTCTGAATCGCTCTACACACACACACGCCCAGACACACACACACACACACACACACACACACACACACACACACTCACACAAACACACACACACATACACCACGACCCTCGTCTCGATTCCCCCTCTATGTTAAAACATTTAGTCAAAACTTGACTAGATGACAAAGGATACCTAATGAATAGCATTACTCAAGCCCCTGAGAGAGTTTGTGCAACACGTTTTCAAAAGTCATATACATATACGCACGAACGCGCGCACACACACACACACACACACACACACACACACGTACACACACGCACGTACACACACGCACACACACATACACACACACATACACACACACACACATACCAAGCCAATCCCCACCCCACTGTACCGCCTACACAGCTAGCCCCAAGGATGGGTATGGGGGCGAGGGAGCCTGATTATTTTGTGATTCATGTATTTCAGCCAGACAGTAGTTTAATGTAGCTGTAGTCTGGGTTTACTCAGACTGTATCGGTCAATTGTGAATGTCAACTTTTATTGTCAGTTCGGGTGCTCTGACTCCTTTGCAAATAACGACGGTATATTTGTTTAAGTGTCTTTTATGGTTACAACAGAGCTCAGGCTAGACGTTGCTGAATCCGATGTATAATTTAAGCTATGATTGGTGTGTGTGTCCAGATATATTTACGTATCTTTGCTGGTCACCTAATTGTAACAGCATAGCCGTATGACAAACCAAAATCAGCTCAATCTTAACGAGCCCATAATTCACCTTTTTCGTCGTTTGATAGTTGCATTAAAAAAATAATCAAATAAAAGCTAAGCGGCAGTTCTCGTTGTTTTTATCTGTACAGCTGCTGATTTTGTTTTGAAACAGAACACGTTAAAGATAGGAAAGTACCGGTTAACGCCATCTCTTTTGACCCACGCTTTTGAGTAAACTGGGTCACTATTACTAAGCCTTGTACTTCTATCTTCGTATCTGTGTCATTAGACAAGTCGTAAACAACCAGCTTGTACCGGTAGTGTCAGGCGGTGCGTTGCCATCCATCTCTGAATGTTGATAGATGCTTTATAACAATTCACGAGTTGTAACTAACACTCTAAATGAACAGAACTGATGAAAAATGCAAGCAGTTTATCCTATTCAAATAGAAGTAATTAGAGTGCATCTCATGATTAATATATAACTCCTGACAAGTCCTTCATTTCGTAATTGCATTAGCGAGGCATAAGCGCATCTCTCAAAATGTAAGCGTGAACAAGTGGACAAGAGAGGGGATGGGGTGAGGAGTTTTTCAGATTGACGAGAAGTGTCAAAGCTTGTGTGGTGGTATGGATGTTTTGGTGAGGGTTTGCGGGAAATATTTGTATAGAGGAGACACAGATTTAGGTTATTGAGTAGCGTCAACGAGTGCGTCGTAATTTGTCTCAATTATTGACAGATTTGTAATGCGTTTGAGCTGTCTTGGGAACTAACAAGTGCATCAGTTAACGAGGCACTGTTACTCAGGATCAGAAGGTTGTAGATTTATTTTCTTGTCAACATATCCGACTCTACCTTTTTCTCCTCGTCGCGTTTAGACAACAACAACACACACACAAAAACGTTAGCGTGGATAGAGCAAGCGTACCAAAATTCGGTGTTAGCAAAAAGGATGGCCAAAACAGATAGATAACAACAGCAATGAGTTGCAGTGTTTTGAATTTTACTTACGGGTCACCACTATGGCCGAATGCTTTTTAGCGAAGCGTGAACATATGTGGAGTGTTTAACAGTGCAGATCTTGTGCGGGGAATGGAGCAGGCAAAAGCAGAAGGTTAACAAATAGTTATTGCAAATCCGGTTCAAGGTTAAAAGTTGAAGTCAATAGCAGGACTGTTCGATTTGGGATAAGTAGTAGAAGCTTAACTGCATGCTTTATTTGATGGTTCTCATAACTGAATGTTCTCAAATATCTTTATGATAAAATAATTCGCATTAGCTTCAAAAGTCTGACAGCCCCGATACGTATTGTCTTATATTCTTTAAAACTTCTTTTGTTCAAATGTCCTTGCCTAATTTTGAACCAGAATTACGTTGGTAGTTTGCTCGAGTGGACACCACTGGACATAACGTCTTTCCATTAAATGTAGCAGTGTTCTATGGTACTGTCACTGTAAGTATGCCTAAAATACCGGTGGTATTGTTTTGTGATTGACAATATCATGACGCTCGGATCAAAGTGTTGAAGGTGACTACTAATGTTAGTTCCGATGTTACATATTCATAGATCCTAGACCACGATTTTCCACCATTCCAACGCAAGTCTTAGAAACCTTCCGTCCAGGATTCTCGACGACCACAGTTGGTGTCAAGATCGTTTCGCAATACGTTATCACATTGGCTGATGAATGTCCCTAGGTTTTGCAGAACACACCGGCAACGATAGTATCTGATGTCTTTTTTATGCGGGTGTTGTTTGTGCCCGACTGTCAAGGGAAACATGTTTTTCTCATCTCGTCCTCGTTAAGGCGTCGTTAGGGTCTATTGCTCTCAGAATGTGGGCCAGTGGGTAAAGCACATTGTGTTACAACTGTCTAGAGAGTACTTTTTGTTTTGTAAACTGTGGAATGCCTATTTGAACTCTGTCGTGGCCCTTCGTGGTCGGCTGGGCGTTAAGATAAGCAAACAAACAAACAAACAAATTTCAACTCTGTCGGCAAATCACTCTAGTGAATGTATTTTTCAACAGATGAACTCGACGAACGGTGGCGAATAGTAACAGCTATCGTGTATTCAGCGGAGCCATAGGGCCTAATACTTTGACAAGAACAAGTATAATACGCCGAGTCGAAGTAGAAGCGTGTCATACTAATTAGAGTTAAAATAATAATTGAAAACACGATAACTATTAACACAACGTCAAGTTTTAGATTGTTCAACCCATAAAAAGCTAACAACGAGGAACAACGGACAATTGCATCTTGTTTTGTGGTTAGTTTATCTCTATTTTCTGACCAAAAGTCATATTTCAAGTGACGTAAAGCGCGGGTCATAGCTTTGGTGAAGTGATGTCCCTTTGCTGTTCCGTTAAAGCCGAACACCCGTCTCTAGGAGAACAAACCTTGTTATAGTAGAAGACCAAAGAGCTTAATTTAGCGTCTCCAGGACGAGAAACTAGAACTACATCTGCCGCGCGCCGACGTTGGCCTTAAACACCCTTTTACCCCTGTGTGATTGACACCTTTCGAGTTCGGAGATTTTGTTGTGTAGAGGGACAGAAATCGCACTTTCTCCTTTTTCTCGTCAAAACAATAAGCAGAATATGATAATTTAGAATCATCTTTAGAGTTGGTAAGCACCGATTAGTAGAATAGTATGTTAGTGGCGGAAAGACCGTCTGCTGGACTTGAAGCCGGAAGCACGTATTGTCGCTGTAAATATATTCACTATTGTGACACTTCTGTAGCAAAAGGGCTCCATGGCTGGAATAGATTTGTGTGAGACTATCCAATGAGATTCCCCGAATTCTCCCACGTGTGTTTCAGAATTCCCCCACGCGTCTTTCAGAACTGATATATCTGGAGGACTTTCTAAAGATACCTTCACAATTATGTAAACCAACACAAATCTTCCCGGGTTTTTATATAGAATAAAACAAATTCAACAATCTATGGCCTCCTGCTTTGTGTGCAGAGTGTCACGTTTGGTAAGTGGGAGTTGAGTGAGTTTTAATTGGGGAAAAAGCTAGATGGGGTGTAGCTTGACAGGAAGAGAACAGGGTGTAGATGGGGTGTAGCTTGACAGGAAGAGAACAGGGTGTAGATGGGGTGTAGCTTGACAGGAAGAGAACAGGGTGTAGATGGGGTGTAGCTTGACAGGAACAGAACAGGGTGTGGATGGGGTGTAGCTTGACAGGAAGAGAACAGGGTGTAGATGGGGTGTAGCTTGACCGAAAGAGAACAGGGTGTAGATGGGGTGTAGCTTGACAGGAAGAGAACAGGGTGTAGATGGGGTGTAGCTTGACCGAAAGAGAACAAGGTGTAGATGGGGTGTAGCTTGACAGGAAGAGAACAGGGTGTAGATGGGGTGTAGCTTGACCAAAAGAGAACAGGGTGTAGATGGGGTGTAGCTTGACCGAAAGAGAACAGGGTGTGTGTGGGTGACACTCCATGGCAGACAGACAGACAGAGAGGGAGAGATATTGTTTACTATGAAGCCATCAGCCCGTACGAAGTTCGGGAGAAGGCCAGGGGGAAGGAATGGGAAATGTAAACTATGGCGATATGTAGAAAGGACGAATATCATGGATAACCACGTTATGTCCATGATACAGAGAGAGAGAGTGTGTGTGTGTGTGTGTGTGTGTGTGTGTGTGTGTGTGTGTGCGTGTGCGTGCGTGCGTGCATGCGTGCGTGCGTGCGTGAGTGCGTGCGTGTGTATGAGAGAGACAGACACTGACAGAATTGTGTTCGGGGGGAGGGGGTGAAGCTGGGGTGTTGAATATTTATTGCTATGGTCGCGGATAGAGAGGAGACAAAGTTGTCACCGATGTGCGCAGAACACGCTGTGATTGAGTTGTGTCTGATTTCATGGTCTGTGTTATGGCCCGCCTTTTTGTTGGCGTTTCTCCTTTCGCTGCTTTCACAAGGAGGCATCGGTTATCGATACGGCGGTGCGTGTGTCACCGGGCGAACCCTAATTGATGTTCGCTGAATCAATTTTGGTGCTGCACAGTGCAGAAAGGTTTGTTTTTCCTCAGGTTTTTCATTTCTTTCTTTCTTTCTGCCTGTGCGTCCAGAGTAGAAGGGGGAATGGTTTTGCTGAGTTTGTTTTCAATATTTTTTCCTTTCTTTCATTTTGTCTTTCTTTCAATCTGCCTTTCTTTCATTCTTTCTTTCTTTCTCTTTCTGTCTTACAATCTGTTTGTCTATCTTTGTTTCGGTGTTGTTGTTTTTCTTACTCTGCAAAGCGCTCCTAGAATGAAACCAGCCCAGAGATCCCAAGTGCGAACTTCTCATTGCACAATGGGTACAGACATAGGCACAGAAGAAGATGTTGGGTTTGGTTGTAGTAGTCACAATATTGTGAGGTTTTTTTCTTCCTGTAGCAGAAGGAGGGGGTGGGGAGCGATGCTATCAAACCTTGGAGCAATAACAGCGTAGAGATCGAAAACAGATTGTATTGGGAGGTTTAAAAATACTTGGACAAAGCAAGACGGCGAGAGACGGGGGTAGACGGCGAGAGACGGGGGTAGACGGCGAGAGACGGGGGTAGACGGCGAGAGACGGGGGTAGACGGCGAGAGACGGGGGTAGACGGCGAGAGACGGGGGTAGACGGCGAGAGACGGGGGTAGACGGCGAGAGAGGGGGTAGAAGTATGAGGGTGTTGCATCCCTCCCCACCACCCCTCTTCCCAACAAGCAAGGTGACAGTCTTCCCAACAAGCAAACACATTTCCGATGGTGACAGTGTTCTAACAAGGGGTTGAGCTTTTATAGGCTGGGTGAGTGGCGATGATAAAAAAAGTGTTTTGTTTCTGATGGTGGTGGAGTACTTTTTTCGTCTTTTGTAGGGGGGGGGGGGGGTCTTTGTTTGGTGTCCTTGTTTTCTTTGGTGTTCTTCCTTTTCTTGTTCATGTATCTTATTTTTCTTAGAAGACTGTGCGTCAAGGGCGTCAAGGGCGGAAACGCGTACATTTTATCACAAAAACAAGACCACCCAGGACATACTGGCAATGAGATTTCCATCACGGGGGATCGAGAAAGGGGGAGACATGGCAGGGGAGGACAGTGGACCCCCCCGCCCCCCCCCCCTTGTAAGACCCCCATTTTAAGATTCCCTCCCTTTTAAGGCCCTGTTTTCACAGACTTTTTTCATAACCTCTGTAAAGTTACCCCCATTTTAAGACCTGATTTTGTCAGAATCGTAGAGGTCTTAAAAGGGGGGTGGCAGTGTGGACATAGCTGAGCTAAAGACACAAAACGTACATAGTGGGTCAGGGCGAATGTTTGCCAAAAATGCCGATATTGTCAAATCAATCCTCGTTTAGCATATAAATAGTGTGCCAGACTTTTCCCCCCACCCCACACCAAGCACTCGTTTCTTCCTCGGCCTGTATCCAGATGTAGTTCAAGTGGGTTATTTGAGTACATAACGGCCTTGGCTGTTTTGTGTATACCATTTCCTCGATAGCTGGATGTGATGGTCTTTGTTCTGCTGAGGACTCTTGAACGTGCAGGGCGATGTTGCCAGGGCGATGTTGCCAGGGGGAAGCCCTACATTGTCAAGAGATGTTACGATTCCGTATCAAGTCTTTTGGAAATATTGTGTGAGTTTGAGAACACACCAAAACTTGCGTTCAAATAGTGGAATAGTGCGATATAGTGGTAGAGTAAACATCGAGGGAAAACGTATTAGAGGAAATATTCACAAATTTACAATAGTATTGGCAGTTCCGGCCTGTTGGAATAGTGGATATAGTGGTTGAGAACATGTCAAGAAAAAAATATTTCAGGATATGTTCCCAAATTAACAATAGTATTGGCAGTTCCGGGAGAATGTAGATCGATCCTGTGCTTGAGGGTGGAGTACGATGGTCTTGTTATCCGGATCGTGTCGTACTTGTGCTGTTGAGGACCCTTGAAAGACAGAGGATGATCTGCAAGACGAAGAGTCCTCGAGAGATGTGACGATTCCACGGAGATAACTTTTTAAAAATATTTAAGTTTGAGAACAGGGCAAAACTTGCGAATGCGTACAAAGTTAAAGTTTAGACATGGGAGAAGGGAGGGGTGGACGATGTGATTGTGATGTATTGCTAATGTGGACATAAGGGACACTGTATTTGTGTCACGCGCTAATCGCGAGAGCAAAGGATAGAGGAGAAAGAAAAAGAATGGAATAAAATAAAAGATCCCCAACCAATTTAATTCAACTATAAAAAGAAATAAGTTTATTATTTAACACAAGACAAGACAACTGCAACCATACACTTCCACTCAAACCAAATATTAAAGTAATGAATGAACAACTTAATAAAATACAATAACACTAAAAATAAAACACTATCAAATAAAACAACTAACTAACTTGAAGAAAAAATGTAACCCTTAACACATTTGCATGTACCACACCCTATTAAAGCCGGAGTGCACTCTCAAGAATACTTGTCAATCAATGGGGTAGCAACTGAACCTCCATCAATGTGCAAACATTAAGCGATAAATACCCGAGGATGTTCAACACGATCACTCTTGTAATCGATTAACCACCAGAAAATATTCACAATATCTGCTCAGGTTTATCCCTCAGTTTCTTCTCTGTATTTGAGAATGACGTGCCAATCACAAGCACTCAGCCCTGGGTTTCAGTTCATTGTCACTTGGTTTTCGACTCAAATCCATACCATGGTTGAATACTGTGATCTCTTCATATAATCCCCACACGGTCTCTGAACTACTGAGTCTTGGTTATTGAAAACCAAAGTATGTTTCTTTCCCAATGCTCTCTTAGGCACACACAAAATATTGGCAAAGTCCCACAACCCAACTGTTACTGGATTACTTCCCTCAAGGCGAACAAAATCAACCTGACAGGAAGATCAGGGATGTCATCCACTCATCACCCCAAGAAGAAGGGCAACGGCCATCTCCTCTCTGACCACTCCAAGGTCCAGAACCAACAGGTGGAGATGGTAAGTAAGCGGTCACCCAACAGCCCCAGCCTGAAGCCAAAACGTCCGGCTGTACCCACACTGGTATGTGGATAGGTCCAGTAGGTATGTGGATAGGTCCTGCACCATATAAATGAGGCAGCCTATAGTCTAACTATTAATACCAAATTAAACCCTCATTACACAATGCTTTCTCAAAAAAAAACTAAGTTCTCATTCCCTCTTGTCATGTGTAAAAAGTTGGGAAAATTTTATTCAAAAATTTTCAAAGTTCAAACTCTCTATAATTACCAATTAAATTTTCCAAAAAAATTATCAAAGTCCAGGAAGGGATGAAAACACGGGAATTCTTCCCTAAGGTTCAATTCATATGAATTTACCAAACACAAATCACTTAGAGAAAGCAATGTGCAAAAGAAGTCACACAATTTAAAAACCATATCAATGTTTTCATAACATGAGGCGGCCATTTTGGAACAGGGGTAATAACTCTCCCCAAACTAAGGGCAAGTATCCCTGAAGTACAATATAGACTGGGGTATTATCTTCCCTTATTGAACAGGGGCAATAACCACATACACTTCCCCTATGCCGCCATTTTGTTTCCTCAACAAAATATTATTTCATCAATTATTTCATAAAAAAAAAATCAAATCACATTGTACAAATCTCAACCCCAGTGATTATACACACACATATCATGTTCCACACAACTTGGGCCACATCACCCATAAAATATCTTTGAACACACACAAATCATTATGATACAAGCTGACCAATGCCCTGACCACCTCTCTGGAAATTATAACAGATAAATAAAATCCATCTTCATCCAACACATTTCAAAGCCAATTTTACAATAAACACATGAATAGACTTTTGATTTGTGGTCTCTTTCAATCTAGGCCATTATTTCAATTTTACCTCTTCACAAAATCGGCCATTTTGAATGCACAAGGTCAGGCTATCATTTCATGTTTAACCACTCATAAAATCAGCGCATGGTCAGACATTCACTCACCATCCAATCTATCAGTCTCTTCAAAGGTTAGGATATGAAAACGTTACCACCTTCCCATCCCAAAAGGATAATATGAAGGGGCACAAGCTGACCACCAACACAGCCTAGCAGGTCAACTATAAATGGACACTGCTTCCAGCTACTGTATCAATTACACAATAAAATCCCTCCACTTGCACTGCACTCATGCTCAAAGGGTGCCTACAACAGAACCTCCTTCCTCGTCAGTGTACGGCTGTCAAGTGCACAGTAGCCAACAACTACCCACGCGAGGCTTACCCCACGTGATCTGTCTTGACCAACCAGCAATCCCCACTCAGGAGTGGCTTGTAATGCTCCCTGTCTGTGGCTAAAAGACACTAACTCACACTCGCATTCAGGCTCGCAACGACCAAGTCACTGTTATTTCAAAATAGTTAGTTTATTGGGCTATTTCTGCGTGACAATTTGATAACAGCCTTGATAGTTCCGGGTGGACCATTTGCTCGATGATGATGTAAGAATACTTAGATGATGTTATTATCCAAGTCTTGTACTTTTGTTTCTTGCTGTAGACTCTTGAAAGACCAGGATCCAGGGAAAGAGACCTTCAGTGTCAAGAGATGCGATGATTCCACGACAAGGAATTTTTAAAACTTGTTGTTCGCTGGCAAACAGGACCGGAACTGTGCACAAAATCCACAAAATGTCAATATAACTCTGATGTGGCTAAAATACCCGTCAGGAAAAGCCCTTTTTTGAGTCACTTGAGAAAATGTGACTCTATGTAATCGGTCAGTGTTAGTCTGTCCGGCCGGCCGTCCGGCCGGCCGGCCGTCCGTAGACACCACCTTAACGTTGGACTTTTCTCGGAAACTATCAAAGCGATCGGGCTCATATTTTGTTTAGTCGTGACCTCCAATGACCTCTACACTTTAACGATGGTTTCGTTGACCTTTGACCTTTTTCAAGGTCACAGGTCAGCGTCAAAGGAAAAATTAGACATTTTATATCTTTGACAAAGTTCATCGGATGTGATTGAAACTTTGTAGGATTATTCTTTACATCAAAGTATTTACATCTGTAGCCTTTTACGAACGTTATCAGAAAAACAAGGGAGATAACTAGCCTTTTCTGTTCGGCAACACACAACTTAACGTTGGGCTTTTCTCGGAAACTATAAAAGTGACCGGGCTCAAATTTTATGTGAACGTGACTCATTGTGTTGTGAATAACAATTTCTTCCTGTCCATCTGATGCCTCATATAATATTCAGAACTGCGAAAGTGACTCGATCGAGCGTTTGCTCTTCTTGTTTTTTTTAGCAAGTGTCATTAATTGAATGACCTTTTCCCTCCAAATGAGAAGCATGTTTTAGGACGTGTGATCAATACATCATTAATCTTTTTCCGGTAATGAGAAGCATTTATCACACCAAATAATGTTCAATAAAAAGTTGTCGTTTGTGGATGTCGTGGGTGGTGGTGGCGGCAGCGGAGGATCTTTTGCAATATTCATGGTGTTTCAGGTTCGACATGTGTTGCTTCTTCTTCTTCTGCGTTCGATGGACATGTGTTGCGTAATACCCTGTTTGGGTCTGTCCATTAACGAGTGTTTTTGCATCTCTCTCTCTCTCTCTCTCTCTCTCTCTCTCTCTCTCTCTCTCTCTCTCTCTCTCTCTCTCTCTCTCTCTCTCTCTCTCTCTCTCTCTCTCTCTCTCGTGTGCGTGACCGATGTAATTATTCTGATTATTTTGAATGCCCAAGAGGGGTGAAACAAGGATGTTTATTGAGCCCTTTGATGTTCTCCTTCTTTATCAATGAACTGGCAACAGAAGTGTCCTGTAAGGGAAGACATGGTATACAGTTGATACCTGGTGCGACGGAGATAGTCTTGCTACTTTTCGCTGACGATGTTCTTTTAATGTCTAATTCTGTCATACTGGAAACTTGCATTCTCCCAGTAAGGTAATATTTTGTACTACGTTGCAAGCCCCTGGAGCAAATTTTTCATTAGTGCTTTTGTGAACAAGAAACAATTGACAAGTGGCTCTATCCCCTCTCCCCCCTTTCCCCGTCGCGATATAACCTTCGTGGTTGAAAACGACGTTAAACACCAAATAAAGAAAGAAAGATGTCATGGTGTTCCGTATGGGAGGCCACCTTGCAGCTCACGAGAAATGGTTCTATGGTGGCGAGGCAGTCCGAGTAACCAACTCGTACAAATACCTCGGCATGTTGTTTACTACAAAACTGAGTGTAAATGTTGCTTTGAGTGAGATTTCCAGAAAGGGAAAGAAAGCAGTCATTGAGATACAGAGAACAATGAGAAAACTGAATGTTGCTGATCCATTGGTGTTTTGGAAGATGTTTGATGTGCAGGTAGAACCCATTTTAACATACGCAGCCGAAGTTTGGGGGCAAGAGGGCGTCAAGCCAATTGAGCAAGTTCACACTTTTGCTATCAAAAGGTTTTTAAATGTTCCGCTGCATTACTTGAATACAATGGCGTACGGGGAAATAGCCAGATACCCACTTTTCATAAGAACTGTTGTCAAATGTGTGAAATATTGGCTTAAGTTAACAAGACTTCCGCAAACCAGAATTTGTAAACAGACCTATGAAATGCTCCTTTTGCAACATGAATCTGGCAAGCACAACTGGGTTTCCAAAGTTAAGAAGGTGTTAACTGAAAACGGGTTTGGCATTGTTTGGCTGTGCCAAGGGGTTGGCTACGATAAAGGTTTTGTTTCCCAGTTTAAAGATCGACTGATTTGTATGTATAAACAAAACTGGCATTGGGAAATGGAGACAAACGAGAAGTATCAATGGTTTTATTCTTTTAAAAGCGTTTTTCAGCCTGAGAAGTACATATTATGTATAGCAAACAAATGGAAAAGAGATGGGCTTGCTTGATTTGGGTTAAGAGCCTGTGGGCTGAGGACCAATGCTCAGTACCCCCCGCGGGTTAGGGGGAAGAATTTACCCGATGCTCCCCAGCATGTCGTAAGAGGCGACTAACGGATTCTGTTTCTCTTTTTACCCTTGTTAAGTGTTTCTTGTATAGAATATAGTCAATTTTTGTAAAGATTTTTAGTCAAGCAGTAAGTAAGAAATGTTAAGTCCTTTGTACTGGAAACTTGCATTCTCCCAGTAAGGTAATACATTGTACTACGTTGCAAGCCCCTGGAGCACATTTTTCATTAGTGCTTTTGTGAACAAGAAACAATTGACAAGTGGCTCTATCCCATCTCCCCCCTTTCCCCGTCGCGATATAACCTTCGTGGTTGAAAACGACGTTAAACACCAAATAAAGAAAGAAAGCAATGCTCAGTGGTTTTTAATACAACAGGCACGCGACAGTGCATGCCCGATGTGTGATGGAGGCTGTGAAGACGAGGTACACTTTCTTTTCCACTGTACAGCCTATACTGATATCCGTGTAACGTGTTAAAAAGTTGTTCTGAACAAGCCTCAATGGAAGATGTAACCCGTATCCTAGCCCTGGATGAAGAAAGTGCACTCGAAGCAACTGCACAATTTATTTCTAAGGCACTAACCATGCGCATACACGTAAACAAAGCAACTGCACAATTTATTTCTAAGGCACTAACCATGCGCATACACGTAAACAAAGCAACTGCACAATTTATTTCTAAGGCACTAACCATGCGCATACACGTAAACAAAGCAACTGCACAATTTATTTCTAAGGCACTAACCATGCGCATACACGTAAACAAAGCAACTGCACAATTTATTTCTAAGGCACTAACCATGCGCATACACGTAAACAAAGCAACAAGAGTGTACGTGGCAGTTTCAGCCCATGGACGCAGAAAAACAAGAATCAGAACACGCTTTTCCATGGAAGATGTGCTAATCGGAATTCTCTTTTCTCTTTTCGATCATAATCGTTTTCGTGCAATGATGAGTGGCCACTTGTGTTTGCCTCACTGTTTGGAAGGCGAGCAACTCTCACACAACCGATGAAATGCCTGGCAAGAGTGACTTCCCAACATGGTTAATTCCAATTCATGGAACCACGGATGCTGTTCGTGATGGTCTCGCATGCAAACATTTGGCTTGCTGACTTGCACAGTACATTTCACAACAAGGTCTCGCGCTTCTTGTCTTCTTCTCACTCTGCATGCAAATGACTGGAGAGGGTCACGTCGACCTGGTTTTTCTCCAGCGTTTCTTGTTCCTGACTTGGTCAGCTTGCCTGGAGCACGTGCACACCAGTGTTTGTGTTTACTTCTTATTTGTTTAGGTTTGTTTCACTGCTTCTCCTGGTTGTCTTGGTTTTGTGGGTTGTTTTTCTCAATATTTCGTGTTGCTTCTTCTTCGTTCATGGGCTGAAACTCCCACGTTCACTCATGTTTTTGTACGAGTGTATGAGGTTTTTTCACCCCAATCAGTTCAGGCAGCATACGCCGATTTCGGGGGAGTTTAGTGTTTAACATACCCGAGGGCTCAAACTCGAAACACATTTTGTAGATTGTGCCTGCAAACTGTCCATGCTTTATATTTGCTGCTCATCTCCGTCTCTCTCTCTGTCTGTCTCTCTCTGTCTCTCTCTCTCGCTCGCTCGCTCTCTCTCTCTCTCTCTCTCTCTCTCTCTCTCTATCTCTCTTTCTTTTTACTGTCTCTCTCTCTCTCTCTCTCTCTATCTCTCTATCTCTCTTTCTTTTTACTGTCTCTCTCTCTCTCTCTCTCTCTCTCTCTCTCTCTCTCTCTCTCTCTCTCTCTCTCTCTCTCTCTCTCTCTCTCTCTCTCTCTGGAGTGGAACTCCATTCCGTCTGTAATAAGATCATTAACCTCACTAAAGAGTTTTAAACAAGCTCTGCATAATCATTTTATGTCTACCTAGATGGCTATACTAGTCTTAACACGTGCACGTAGCTGTCAACAATTGGCAAAGCTTTATGAAATACACAAATATGTTCTTTATTATATTATATGTATTACAGGGTGACCTAAGAAAAAGAGTACCCAAACAAAACGTCATAAATTAAACAAAAATAAAGCAATCTTCATAAAATTCATTTACACACACAAGTAGCCTCTGCATGATTTGCACAGAAAATGTTAGCGTTCTAGCTTGTCTTTCAGGAAAGTTATGCTCATTCTACAGAACATGCTTCAAATGACGCTGCATGCAAACTTGAACTCGCCGCGCAAAGTTATCAATCACCCGCACACACTCCTGTTGCGAGATTCCGCGAATGGTTGTTGTGATGGCTCTCTTGAGTTCTGTGATTGTCTGTGGGTTGTTCCTGTAGACGTTGTCTTTCAGGAACCCCCAAAGATAGAAATCGCGCTGACCGAAGTGTCTCTGGAACTGTACTTGCACATCTCTGTATGATTTTGTGCGAAAATAGGTCTCTATGCAAAACGTCCGTTGATCATTAGTATAGTTCATTGTGAGAACAGCTTTTATTTCATCCAACCATGCAGTGGATTAGCTTGACTCACCTCAAAAAGAAAGAAAAAAAAGTTAAAATTGACAAAGTTATTCAAGTTTGTTTGGGTACTCTTTTTTTTGGGTCACCCTGTATGTGGAATTTATGTTGCGATTTTCCATCATCATCATCAACATCATCATCATCATTATCATTATCATTATCATCATCATCATCATCACTTGATGATGATGATCATCATCAGCAGCATCATCATCATCATCATCATCTCTCTCTCTCTCTCGCTGTCTCTGTCTCTCTGTCTGTCTCCTCTCTCTCTGTCTCTCTCTCTGTCTCTCTCTCTCTGTCTCTCTGTCTCTCTCTCTCTCTCTCGCGCTCTCTCTCTCTCTCTCTCTCTCTCTGTCTCTCTCTCTCTCTCTCTGTCTCTCTCTCTCTCTCTCTCTCTCTCGCTCTCTCTCTCTCTCTCTCTCTCTCTCTCTCTCTTGGGATGCGCCATACATTTCCCTTTACTTCTCCTCCTCATCTTTCCTTCCTGGTCTTTTTTCTCTGCGCTTTTTGACGCGCCATTTCAAAAGAAAGCCTGGAGGCGTTTTGCGTGCCCTCCGTCTCTCCCCCTCGCCCACACACTCTACCTCTCTCTAGAACCTTTAATAGCATAATTTGATCTGCTCTCTCAGCCTCTTTGGCTGGTCCTTGTAACCGAGTTATTGGCCGTTTTCTTTTATCTTGTGTCCATAGATTTTCTTCTCGCTGTTTTTGAGGGTCGTGTCCTTATAACTTTCATTTCCACTGCAGAGCGTGTAGGCTACGGGTTTGTCATTTGATTTCCTTGATAATTACAATGTGACTTGTTTTGCATTGTAAATATCAGTTTCTGTGGTGTTGAACTGTATGTAAATCTGATCGAATTGGAGAAGTTTGCGTCAGAGGCCGGAAATCATTTTTGTTGTATTTCTTTCTTTCTTTCTTTCTGTCTTTGTTTGGTCGTCGTCGTTGTCGTTGTTGTTGTTGTTGGTGGTGGTTGTGGTGGTTGTTTTGTTTGAGTCTTTAGGGTAAAAGAGAAAGGGCGCCAGGCATAAAATCATGTTTCTATTTTTAATCAAGTGCAACAAGTAGACTACTAATCAAATCTGCTTCACTTTGAATACACCGCTCTGCTTCACTCTCTTCGTGAGCATGTAGGCACCTCTACTCAGTGTACGCGGCGAAAGTGTTGGCTGCTGCAGATTAAAAACGAGACAAAACAAGACAAAACAAGGAAGATTAGTTCTTGAAAAGTGTAATACTAGACAAAACGAAACATTCACTATCACGTCGAGGTATAGTCGTCTTTGTAGTGGGTGGACATATAATGATATCAGCAGCAGGTTTACACAAGGAGAATCTACACCTTCCTCTTGGTAAGTCCAGCATGGCCCCCATGCTTTCAAGGGACATGCACAATCAAGAATCAATTAGCCAGACCCCTGGGTAACCCAGGGCTTCCATCTAGAACAAAGCATGCAGAACGCAAACTGTTCTTCAGCGAAGGACCTGACATTGCCAACGTCCAGGCTCACGTTCCCGTTTTGAAATGAAGGAATCTAGTTATTCCCCTTGCGCACTGGCCCAGATATAAAACGCTGCGTAGCACGAGGATAAAAATGAACAGCTTGTTCCTATTACTAACCGGCAGCCCCTGAAAACATTTGACGTTTGTCGAGGAAATCAGATTTGTCCCATTTAATTGAACACGTGGCAGTGAAGTGCGACCCGGTGTAACACGAAGTTTTTACTCCACGAAACATTTACTCCGGAGTAACAATTTCGTACGAAATTCTTACTCCGAGTACACCTTTCGTACGAGAAAAGAACTCCCCGATGTACGAAATAATTACTCCCTCCATGAAATTTAGACTCCCCCAATTTTTTACTTCCAGTAAAAATCTCGTGGGAGTAATTTTCTCGTGTACACCGGGCAAAATACACCTTAGTGGGTTTGGCCTGCGTTTGGTTTTGGAGCTGCATTTGCCAGAGCTGTCTCTTCTGATTGTGCACCTTCGGCAGTGGCAATATATTCTGACCTCTCTTCTGCCTGGCAAAAAGAAATGCGGAGGATTGAGACAGAAAGGGGACTCGGGATATGAAGAAGCCACGAGTGACTTTACGAAATTAATTCATCCAACAATTGTCCACTGTCCACAGAGAGCACCCAGGCCCTTCTTCTTCTTCGTTCATGGGCTCAAACTGTTTTTGCACGAGTAGATTTTTACGTGTATGACCGTCTTCATGCTGCCCTTCAGGCAGCCATACGCCGCCTTCGGGGGAGCCTAGGCTGGTGATTGTTGGTGTGTGACCAAGGGGAGGGATGATCTTATCCCGTGTAAAGCCTGCCCACATCTGAGAGGGTGGATCCAAGAAGGAGTGTGCATTTAAGACTCGAATTCATCCAGCACAGACTTGTTGTTTGTTTGAGAGATGACTGTCTGGCCTAAACTGGTTTTGTGGTTAACAATACTGTAAATTGTTTTGTTTTTACATTTAGTCAAGTTTTGACTAAATGTTTTAACGTAGAGGGGGGAATCGAGACGAGGGTGTGGTGTGTGTGTGTGTGTGTGTGTGTGTGTGTGTGTGTGTGTGTGTGTGTGTGTGCGTGTGTGTGTAGAGCGATTCAGAGAAAACTACTGGACCGATCTTCATGAAACTTGACATGAGAGATCCTGAGTATGGTATCTCCAGATGTTTTTTTCATTTTTTTGATAAATGTCTGATGACGTCATATCCGGCTTTTCGTGAAAGTTGAGGCGGCACTGTCACGCTCTCATTTTTCAACCAAATTGGTTGAAATTTTGGTCAAGTAATCTTCGACGAAGCCCGGACTTTGGTATTGCATTTCAGCTTGAAGGCTTAAAAATTAATTAATGAGTTTTCTCATTAAAGTTGTCATTAAAATCGATTTTTAGCAAACAGATTTAAAATTGATTGCATCGTATTCTTCATCACATTCTGAATCTAAAAATATATACATATGTCATGTTTACTCTTAAAATCTGATCACAATTAACGAAAATAGATTAATTAATCTTACGATTAAAATTTAAGAAATCGATCCAAAAATCATTTCATCTTATTCTTTATCATTTCCTGATTCCAAAATCATATAGATATGATAGGTTGTATTCAAACAAGCTCAGAAAGTTAACAAGAATACAGAAAAGCGCGCTTTCCTGCTTAGCACAATACGCTACCGCGCTAATCTGGCGTGTCAATATCACTACGTTTTGCACGTGGGAGGTGAGCGATTTCCTTCACGCGGGGATTGACGAAGCTGTACTGTCTTGGTGAAAAAATACAGTGCGTTCAGTTTCATCCCGTGAGTTCGACAGCTTGACTAAATGTAGTAATTTCGCCTTACGCGACTTGTTTGTTTTTGATCTTGTTATTTTCGTGGGTTTTTTTTGTTTTTTGTTCTGCGTTAAATTTCTCCATTGGATGCTTGACCTTATCTCTGATATAATTGTAGATTAATGACAAGAGCAAACAGTAGGCGTTTCGGTTTTTTCGCGAATATATAAGTAAAATGTGAATGTTGGTATTTTTAACGTTGTTCCTTCACATTTCAAGCACCAGTGAAGGATGACTGACGTCTGACCTTGACCTTGAGACAGTGTTAAGGCGGTCCTTAATTCAGCCCGAAGTCGACTTTGCGAAGTCTTTTTACCGAAAACTCAGTGCTAAAGCTTCGTGCGGCCAGCTTCGCCAAGTATACTTCGTCTGGTCGACTTCGCTGAGTTTAGGGCAGTCTTTAGCGGGAGCAAAGGGTTTCTTGTGGCGATCATGCGTGTATAGTTTTGGTCTTTGTGCCTTTGTATTTTCCTCCTTTGCATGTGTGGCAAGACTCGGTGTTGGCATTAGGCTTGTAGCGACCATTACTGAGGGGCGTGTGAAAAGTGATCAGACGAGAGCGAGAAGACTCCTATGGGAAGACCGTTACCAGGGGTTACTGAACGACGCTTTTCCCTAAACCCGATTAGTAGGCTCCGTCAGATTGTTTTGTTCCGTGAGATGCCTTTTGTCACGTTGGTTGAGTGGGAGGGGGGTGGAAGGAGCTGGGGGAAAGTGTGGGAAAGATACTGTCTGGTATGACAGAAATTCCTAAATGCAGTTCGCATTTTGGTAAAGATTTAAATATCTAGTATATTTAGAATAATGAATTCTGTACAGAGGGAAATTAATGTTCAAATTAATCTAATCATCAAAAGAATGAGTTTCGATGTTTGGACTTCGGCATTGGATGTACACTGTCAAAACTTAGCTAAATTGGCCACAAAGATAAAACACTGGAAATTCCCATAATGTTTAAGTCTGAAGTTCATGACATGAAGCCTGCCATACGCACACACAAAGAAGGGAAGTAAGTGAAATGAAGACAGTAACTGGTATCCACTAAGAGTTAGCTGCTATTTCATCCTCCCCCCAGACGGGTGCAGTGGCCTTGGGGATAAGACATCCTCCTTCCAAGCGGAAGGTCGTGGGTTCGAATCCCGGCCGCGCCTGGTGGTTTAAGGGTGGAGATTGTTCCGATCTCCCAGGTCAACGTATGTGCAGACCGTCTAGTGCCTTTTCCCCTACGTGTGTTCAAGTGCGCACGGAAAAGATCCTGTAATCCATGTCAGAGTTCGGTGGGTTATAAAAACACAAAAATACC
The DNA here is from genome assembly GCF_037325665.1 of Littorina saxatilis. NCBI lineage: Eukaryota > Metazoa > Mollusca > Gastropoda > Littorinimorpha > Littorinidae > Littorina > Littorina saxatilis. Next base: position 67,550,816 of record NC_090248.1, on the reverse strand, counting down.
CAGCATGCAATCCCCGAAAGCGGCTTATGGCTGGTCAAAACAGTCACACACGTAAACACCACTCGTGCAAAAACACGAATATACGTGGGAAGAAGAAATCCTCCCTCCCTTGTTGCTGTCAGGGTCAGACTCTCGACCTCCGGCACAGCCTACTTACCGACACACCAATGGACACAGATCAGAAACAGTTAACATCAACAGAAAAAGGTACGATGGTTCTTGAACTATCGAAGCCTTCACTCACACCCAAAAAGAAAGCAAGGAACATAGTGATGAAGCAAGATACTGGGGGCTTCCATCGATTGGCAGGACCATAAGGCCGTCTGCAAAGAAGGCTTTGAGGAGAGGCGGTCCCACCGGACCAGTGCCCAGTCCCGAGGTCCCCTTGACCAGACTTACACTCTCGTCGGCTGAGCAAGGATGGGTTCCCTGGTAGCGCAGATGTACCGGCAACTCCTTCCCAGATTGGCAACGGATTGTGTGTGTGTGTGGTGGGGGGGGGGGGGGGGGAGGGGGGCTTCTTTCTCTTGAGTGCTGTTTGGTTTGTTTTGGTTTTAAATGTTTTGTAGTTGTTGTGTGTTGATGTTTTTTTATTTCCCCTTTGGGTGGTTTGTGTGTGTGTGTGTGGGGGGGGGGTGTTAAAACATGTGGGCAGTCAGTTTCATGTCTCTTCCCCTTTTGGTTGTCTTTTGTGTGTCTTTGTCTATTCGTCTGTCTCGTGGCTGGCCGGCTGTGTACGCATAGGATACTGACTTTGGGCTTTGGCATGCTTCATTTTTGTTTTTTGAACGTGATGTCTTTGCCGACCACTCCCAAAATTCGTTATAAGAAATTAAAACCTGCTGTCGCTTGTGATTTTCTTTGAAGAGACAGAGAGAGATACAGACACACACACACGCGCGCGCACACACACACACACACACACACACACACACACACACACACGTAGAGAGTCCATCTGCTTGTGTGTCTGCCTGTTTAGTTGACCTGTGTGGCTAGAAAGAGTGGCACTGACCTGTGTGGCTAGAAAGAGTGGCACTGACCTGTGTGGCTAGAAAGAGTGGCACTGACCTGTGTGGCTAGAAAGAGTGACACTGACCTGTGTGGCTAGAAAGAGTGGCACTGACCTGTGTGGCTAGAAAGAGTGGCACTGACCTGTGTGGCTAGAAAGAGTGGCACTGACCTGTGTGGCTAGAAAGAGTGGCACTGACCTGTGTGGCTAGAAAGAGTGGCACTGACCTGTGTGGCTAGAAAGAGTGGCACTGACCTGTGTGGCTAGAAAGAGTGGCACTGACCTGTGTGGCTAGAAAGAGTGGCACTGACCTGTGTGGCTAGAAAGAGTGGCACTGACCTGTGTGGCTAGAAAGAGTGGCACTGCATAACAAGTCCGAAGGCGGCATTTGACCGCATCAATTTTGTGGTGAAGATCAAAATTGCCGCCTTCACATTTGCACTCACATGACGACCAAAGACCAGGGGTCTGTAACATACCTACAGTACAGTGCTTATTGCAAAAATAAGGTACTATTGCAAGTGTTTAGATCACGTTACATGCATGAGACTATTATTTTTTTGTTTAAAAAAGTCACAACGACCATTGTTTATTTTAGGTTTAACATACCCTGTCACATACTTGTATTAGAGTGTTTACAAGAAGAAAAACAATACCACAAAAACTATTGATCAAATTTAACATATCGTCTCATTTATTTCAGAGTGCTGAATAAAAAAAAAATGATACCACCATTGTTTGGGTTGTGTGTGCGTGTGTGTGTGTGTGAGGGAGGGAGGGAGGGAGAGAACGGGTGTATTTTTGTTTGGATTGGTTGAAATGCTACGTGAGTGTGTGTGTGTGTGATGTTTGTGTGTGCGTGAGTGTCTGTGTCTGTGTCTATGTATCTGTGTTTATTCGTTTATTTGTTTGTTTATATAAGTCTTAACATATACCCTGCCATATGGCACCACTGATGACGTGTTGTGTGTGCGTGTTTCAGGTGGTGAGGGTGGGGGTGACGGTGTACCGTTACGTCAGTCTGTCCAACGCTCGCAACTGGCTGGTTCACACACTGAAGAACAACAGGGGACGTGGATCTGTGCCGCTGGGAGAACAGGTGGCTTTATGTCTCTGTCTGTCCGTTTGTCTGTGCTGTTGTGCCGCTGTGTATACTTCTGTGTGTCTGTCTGCATGTCAGACCATACTCGGCTTCTGTCTGTTGTGCCGCTGTGTATACTTCTGTGTGTCTGTCTGCATGTCAGACCATACTCGGCTTCTGTCTGTTGTGCCGCTGTGTATAATTCTGTGTGTCTGTCTGCATGTCAGACCATACTCGGCTTCTGTCTGTTGTGCCGCTGGGTATAATTCTGTGTGTCTGTCTGCATGTCAGACCATACTCGGCTTCTGTCTGTTGTGCCGCTGTGTATAATTCTGTGTGTCTGTCTGCATGTCAGACCATACTCGGCTTCTGTCTGTTGTGCCGCTGTGTATAATTCTGTGTGTCTGTCTGCATGTCAGACCATACTCGGTTTCTGTCTGTTGTGCCGCTGTGTATACTTCTGTGTGTCTGTCTGCATGTCAGACCATACTCGGCTTCTGTCTGTTGTGCCGCTGTGTATACTTCTGTGTGTCGGTCTGCATGTCAGACCATACTCGGCTTCTGTCTGTTGTGCCGCTGTGTATAATTCTGTGTGTCGGTCTGCATGTCAGACCATACTCGGTTTCTGTCTGTTGTGCCGCTGTGTATACTTCTGTGTGTCTGTCTGCATGTCAGACCATACTCGGTTTCTGTCTGTTGTGCCGCTGGGTATAATTCTGTGTGTCTGTCTGCATGTCAGACCATACTCGGCTTCTGTCTGTTGTGCCGCTGTGTATACTTCTGTGTGTCTGTCTGCACGTCAGACCATACTCGGCTTCTGTCTGTTGTGCCGCTGGGTATACTTCTGTGTGGCTGTCTCCACGTCAGACCATACTCGGCTTCTGTCTGTTGTGCCGCTGTGTATACTTCTGTGTGTCTGTCTGCATGTCAGACCATACTCGGCTTCTGTCTGTTGTGCCGCTGTGTATAATTCTGTGTGTCTGTCTGCACGTCAGACCATACTCGGCTTCTGTCTGTTGTGCCGCTGGGTATAATTCTGTGTGTCTGTCTGCATGTCAGACCATACTCGGCTTCTGTCTGTTGTGCCGCTGGGTATAATTCTGTGTGTCTGTCTGCATGTCAGACCATACTCGGCTTCTGTCTGTTGTGCCGCTGGGTATAATTCTGTGTGTCTGTCTGCATGTCAGACCATACTCGGCTTCTGTCTGTTGTGCCGCTGTGTATAATTCTGTGTGTCTGTCTGCATGTCAGACCATACTCGGCTTCTGTCTGTTGTGCCGCTGGGTATACTTCTGTGTGTCTGTCTGCATGTCAGACCATACTCGGTTTCTGCCTGTGTGTGCCTCACCACTATTGTTTGGGTTGGCAGAATTGCTGAGACAGAGAGAGAAAACGTTTGTATTTGTATGTTTGTGTGTGTGTGTGTTCGTCCGTTCGTCCGTCCACCCGTCCTACTGTCCACCTGTCTAGTAGACCTAACTGGGTGTGTGTGACTGTCTGTCTGTCTGTCTGTCTGTCTGACTGTCTGTCTGTCTGTCTGTCTGTCTGTCTGTCTGTTTTTTCCGTTTGTTAGACCTGACTGTGTCTTTTGTTTTTCTCGGTCATTGTGACGCTAGTTGAATGACGGTTTATCGATATCATTCTCAAGGCTAAGAATAGAATAGCTTAACACAGACATTTCTTGTCATGAGCTTTTACATCCAACGTCGTGGACTGTTCAACATGTTCAGTTGGTGTTATACTTGAAGCGCCCACAAACCAATGGACATTCTATGACAGTCGGTTTGTAGCAATCCTGTAGCTTTTGGGTGGTTGCAAAGAAGTTGTCTCCAGCTGATCAGGTGTTTTCAGTTCACTTGCTCTTTTCTAGGACGCTGTGACCTTTACTGGTGACACGGACACCGGTCAGCCTGTCGCAGCAACAGCCACTGAGCAGCAGCAGAGCAAGGGAGAGAAGCCAGATGCACAAAACAAGCCGACCCAACCCAATACTCCCCCTTGCCAAGAAGGAACAGGAGGGAACCAGCTTACAGGAGAAGGTTCGGTTGTAGTTTCTGCTCTCCCATGCGATGAGGACAAGCGAGGGAACCAACACCAAACAGGCTCAGTTCAGGAAACTGCTAGTCTCCCCTGCAAAGAAGCCGATGTCATTTCCACTGCCACCACAGCAGAAAATGTCCCCGTCACAGCAGACACTGACGTTCAGGATGGGTCTTCACGTTCAGCAGATGCTGAAAACAAAACATCAGCACCAGATGGCCAAAACGAGAAAGGATCCCTGTCAGCCAGTGCTCCCCAGAGTTCATCTCTTGAAGATACACCTATGGATGTCGAGGAAGGAGAAACAACACCAGCAGGGATGAAGCTCAAAACAGAAACATCTGACACACTGGCTCCATTGGCAGAAAATGTTGGCAGCACTGATCCTGTGGCTGGCACCAGTCAGGGGAATACAGGAAAAGACAGCACTACAAGCACTCAGCCCAGAAGGACACGGCGCATGGCGGCCAAGAAATGGAAGAAACAGTTTCAAGCCCCTGCCACCGTGCCACCAGTCAGGTCAGTGTTTCTTGTTCTTGTTCTTTCTGGGACCTGCCACCGTGCCACCAGTCAGGTCAGTGTTTCTTGTTCTTTTTGAGCCGTGCCACCAGGCAGGTCAGTGTTTCTTGTTCTTGTTCTTTCTGAGCCCTGCCACCGTGCCACCAGTCAGGTCAGTGTTTCTTGTTCTTTCTGAGCCCTGCCACCGTGCCACCAGTCAGGTCAGTGTTTCTTGTTCTTGTTCTTTCTGAGCCCTGCCACCGTGCCACCAGTCAGGTCAGTGTTTCTTGTTCTTGTTCTTCCTGAGCCCTGCCACCGTGCCACCAGTCAGGTCAGTGTTTCTTGTTCTTGTTCTTCCTGAGCCCTGCCACCGTGCCACCAGTCAGGTCAGTGTTTCTTGTTCTTGTTCTTCCTGAGCCCTGCCACCGTGTCACCAGTCAGGTCAGTGTTTCTTGTTCTTCCTGAGCACTGCCACCGTGCCACCAGTCAGGTCAGTGTTTCTTGTTCTTTTTCTTCCTGACGCCAGGGCCGAGGTGCAGAAGAAAGGTACCACCCAAACGGGAGCCACTCGCAGTGTTGGATTGGTTGAAACTGAGATGTGTTGTGATTTCAACGAATCAGAACCCGTGGTTTGTTCTCTCCCGTTTGGATGGCGCACACTTTCGGTTTGTGCAACCCAACCCTGTTTCCTTGTCCCAGTGTGCTCTCACGGTTTGTGTTTTTTTGGGTTGTTACGTTATCCGTGCAGTTGCCGTATTTTCCAACACTTGTACGCGCTGTTATTACTTTACCAAGGTTGTTTTCAGGATTTCTTTTGTTTTATTTCAAACATGCTGTTTTCACTTCACTGTGGCGTACGTTTGCAGCACCTACGAGAAGATACGCCTTCACTGTCGGCTGTGGCGGCGACCGGAGGGAGGGCTGAACAACAAGCTGATCCACGAGTGCATCAACTCCATCCTCTTCCACCTCATGGGTAAACCTGGCACCTCACTCATGGACCTCACCCGTGATTACAAGGACTTGTTCTCTCCTGTTGATATGAGGGACCTTGTTGAGGTAGGCTGTACATCTTTTGTAGTGTTGATATGAGGGACCTTATTGAGGTAGGCTGTACATCTTTTGTAGTGTTGATATGAGGGACCTTATTGAGGTAGGCTGTACATCTTTTGTAGTGTTGATATGAGGGACCTTATTGAGGTAGGCTGTACATCTTTTGTAGTGTTGATATGAGGGACCTTATTGAGGTAGGCTGTACATCTTTTGTAGTGTTGATATGACTGCAGACCTGTTTACACTACACATTGAGCGTAGTAAACTACGATTTTGGTCCCCAAACTACGCAACTACGCATGCTTGTCTTATACTACGCAAACGTTTCGTTTCGACTACACATTTTGACATTTTGAATACGCAAAAACGCGAGCGAGGTCCGATCCATAATTTGTACTAATCGGTTGTGTACTGCGTGCAAAACATGCCCGGCGCCCGCGAGAGTAGCGTAGTCAGTTGGTCTTGCTGCTGTTATTACAACTATCGCGGGCGTTTCAGCACATACTTTTCTGAACGCGGTCACTTCGTAGCTCATTCTTTCTGGAGGGAAAAAATGGCTACAGCGAGGAACACGGATTCAGAAGACTTTGGCGATCAACCGCCACGGAGCAAAAAAAAAGAAGCTTGGTCAAACTCCCAGCAAGGCTTTTCTGCCAAAGTACTAGAGGAGCATCCATGCCTAGTTTCGTGGAGAAAAGGGAAGCATTTTGCCCACTGCACTGTGTGCAACACGGCTTTTTCAGAGAAGCACAGTGGGCTTTACGACCGTGTAACCGCCACAAGAAAAGCACTTCTCATGAGGAATTCGAGAAATCCCGACCAAAGCAGAGGAAAAATTGGACTGTTTTGTGAAGAAACCCGTGCTAGGGAAAGAAGACCAAGACAAGCTCACTTCAAGTTTGAGAGATCAGTAACCAGAGCAGAGGCAATGACCTGCCATATTATTATTATTGCTGACGCAAACCTGTTCTGTTTATATGCAAATTTGCCTTCATGTTGATACACATACTCCCAGTCCCTACTTTTTGTGACTTGATGTTCTCAGATTGTCACAGGTCTTGAATAGGGGGTCCCACTGTATATGAACTGCATACCCCTCAACATAGCTTTTTTTTAACAAATGCACGGGTGAAACTTTTCCGCCTTAGGGCGGAAATCCGCCAAATGAAATTGGTCAAATAAAGAATTCCTTATTTTTTTATTTTTTTTCGCTGGCGATCCGATCTGTATTTTCTCTAACACAGTGACCGGACATCGCTGAATCTTTGTTTCCTTGAGCGAGCGAATTATCGGACTACAGCTTGGCATTTGTTATCATTGTTTACTGTGCATATTTGTGTGTTTGAGATACCAGGAAAGGCCTACTTTTACCCTTAAAAAGCCTGATTTTTCGTTTTCTTCCGGGGGGCCCTGGGCCCCCTAAGAGCGCGTTGCCCCTGCACCCCACCAGGGCGTGGGCGGCCCCTGGACCCCGGCCTCATTTTCCTTATTTTTAATTCTGATCAGTTTCACCCATGCAAATGTTCCAAACTAGTTAATAATTTTTTTCTTAACAAATAAACTTAATGCTTAGCTTGTATTTTTGTGGGGGCTTTCTTTGTATTTGTATGAGGAGTATTGTTCACATTGTAATAGTTTTGTTTGGAGTGTTGAGTGTTTGTTTTAGTACGGTATAAGTAACTGTTCTGTTTTGCGGTTTGGGTTGATCAAATTGAAATACTACACATTCACCTGCCAAACTACACATTTGCCTTATTTTCACACCCAAAACTACACATGGTACATTTCAGGGGTAGGCAGGTCTGTATGAGGGACCTTATTGAGGTAGGCTGTACATCTTTTGTAGTGTTGATATGAGGGACCTTATTGAGGTAGGCTGTACATCTTTTGTAGTGTTGATATGAGGGACCTTATTGAGGTAGGCTGTACATCTTTTGTAGTGTTGATATGAGGGACCTTATTGAGGTAGGCTGTACATCTTTTGTAGTGTTGATATGAGGGACCTTGTTGAGGTTGGCTGTACATCTTTTGTAGTGTTGATATGAGGGACCTTATTGAGGTAGGCTGTACATCTTTTGTAGTGTTGATATGAGGGACCTTATTGAGGTAGGCTGTACATCTTTTGTAGTGTTGATATGAGGGACCTCATTGAGGTAGGCTGTACATCTTTTGTAGTGTTGATATGAGGGACCTTATTGAGGTAGGCTGTACATCTTTTGTAGTGTTGATATGAGGGACCTTGTTGAGGTAGGCTGTACATCTTTTGTAGTGTTGATATGAGGGACCTTGTTGAGGTAGGCTGTACATCTTTTGTAGTGTTGATATGAGGGACCTTGTTGAGGTAGGCTGTACATCTTTTGTAGTGTTGATATGAGGGACCTTGTTGAGGTAGGCTGTACATCTTTTGTAGTGTTGATATGAGGGACCTTATTGAGGTAGGCTGTACATCTTTTGTAGTGTTGATATGAGGGACCTTATTGAGGTAGGCTGTACATCTTTTGTAGTGTTGATATGAGGGACCTTGTTGAGGTAGGCTGTACATCTTTTGTAGTGTTGATATGAGGGACCTTAATGAGGTAGGCTGTACATCTTTTGTAGTGTTGATATGAGGGACCTTATTGAGGTAGGCTGTACATCTTTTGTAGTGTTGATATGAGGGACCTTGTTGAGGTAGGCTGTACATCTTTTGTAGTGTTGATATAAGGGACCTTATTGAGGTAGGCTGTACATCTTTTGTAGTGTTGATATGAGGGACCTTATTGAGGTAGGCTTAAGTTGATATGAGGGACCTTATTGAGGTAGGCTTAAGTTGATATGAGGGACCTTATTGAGGTAGGCTTAAGTTGATATGAGGGACCTTATTGAGGTAGGCTTAAGTTGATATGAGGGACCTTATTGAGGTAGGCTTAACATCTTTTGTAGTGCACACGCTTCTCTGAAATGTTAAACTTGAACAGACCCATATTTTAGATACAGTTATAACAAGAGGCGAAGCCTTCAAGGCTCACGTAAGAAATCGACAAACAGTAACACAAACTCAATCACTCCGTCACACATACACACACACACACAGTAAGCATAGGTGACACTGTGCAAGAAAGCGAGACACTAGATCTAGATCTGTCTGTCTGCATGCAGCCTACTTACAGACACGACTGCCAACTAGTTTCGGCCCGCTCAAAATAACAATGACCGAGACATTCCTTCGCGTGACGTCTAACCCTCTTACGCCATAATGTGACGTCTTCAAATGACGAAATGTTAAAGTTTCTACCACAGACATACACACGCACGCACGCACATACGCACATACGCACGCACAGACAGACAAAGTTACGATCGCATAGGCTACACTTCGTGAGCCAAAAACCATGTGTTGTCATATCCCGGGAGTCTAAGAAATTGTGTGCTTGTTTAGAGAGTATTCGTTGAATAAGAAGTAAAGGCTTGAAATCCTTCCAAGTCCATTTTCCGCAAACGGAAAGCTCTTCTTCTGCCTAACAAAATACCTAAAGCTTTGTTAGTCTTATCTCTCTTTCATTCAAATTTACGCCCACAATGCACCACAGTGTCCGGGGTGGGGTGGTTTAGCCCTCGAAATCTCATCAAGGGGTGCCTCTTGCTTAGTCATTTTAATTGTATAAAAGCCAAAGCTCCCTCCTCTTTCGTCTTGTACCATTTCAAGCCATCAAAAAAGTGTGAAATAAACTGATGATGTTGCAGATCTTGGAGAAGCTTGGCTGTGTCAAACTGATGAAGATGACGCGAGTTCCCAAAGCATCTCTCTTCTCCAAACCGTCCTCGTCGCAAGCCTCCGTGGGGCTAGGTGGGTGTATATTTTGTGGTGGTGGAGACGAAGGCGACGATGATGGTGATGACTGTTGTTTTTGGTGGTGGTATTGTTTGTTTTGCTGGTGGTATTGTTTGTTTTGGTGGTGGTCAGGGCCGGACTAGGCGAAGAGGAGGGGGGGGGGGGTTGCCAGTGGTGGCCCAGGGGGATGTCCCCCCTGGCGACAGGGGCGGATCAGTTCATTTTATGACTGGTTTTTTTCAAAAGTATATTGTGAAGATATGGGTGTGAAGGCGCGAAGCGCCGAGCCGACGGCGCAAAGCGCCGAGCCGACGGCGCAAAGCGCCTAGCTTGCTAGGGGGGCCCGGAAAATTTTGAAAAAAAGGATGCAAAATGGTGCAATCTGGTGCATTCTGAGGATGATCATTACCAGTTTCAGGCAGCAGATTTTGTCACTGAATAATACCCCAAAAATTGAAACTCAATGTAAAATAAAGAAATGCATACCTCATTCAATATTTTTATTTTTTGGCTGGGGGGAGGGGGGTCCGGAAACCCTAGAACCCACCCACCCCCCCTCGTTGTGGGGGTCAGGGGGCGAAGCCCCCTGAAGCTGACGGGTAGGTCATATTCTGAGATAGAAAAATGGTCGCTCCTTGCATGAAACGGCATAAAATAAGCAATAATAAAAAAAAAATTAAATAAGTAAGGTACATGTTTAGGCTAGGGGGGGGGTTGCGCAACCCCCATAACCCCCCCGGTAGTCCGGCCCTGGTGGTGGTATTGTTTGTTTTGGTGGTGGTATTGTTTGTTTATGTTTGGTCGTTATCTTGCCTGTGCGTGTATTGTATGTTTGGTCGCTTTCTTTGCCTGTGCATGTATAGTTTGTTGGTTATGTTTGGTCGGTTTCTTTGCCTGTGCGTGTATAGTATGCTTGGTCGATGTATGTATTGTAAAGCGCTAAGAGTAGACATTTTTCTAGAATAGCGCTATAAAAGTTTGCATTATTATTATTATTATTTTGCTGGTGGTATTGTTTGTTTTGCTGGTGGTATTGTTTGTTTTGGTGGTGGTGGTATTGTTTGTTTTGGAGGTGGTGGTATTTGTTTTGGTGGTGGTGGTATTGTTTGTTTTGGAGGTGGTGGTATTTGTTTTGGTGGTGGTGGTATTGTTTGTTTTGGTGGTGGTATTGTTTGTTTTGGTGGTGGTATTGTTTGTTTTGGTGGTGGTGGTATTGTTTGTTTTGGTGGTGGTATTGTTTGTTTTGGTGGTGGTATTGTTTGTTTTGGTGGTGGTATTGTTTGTTTTGGTGGTGGTATTGTTTGTTTTGCTGGTGGTATTGTTTGTTTTGGTGGTGGTATTGTTTCTTTTGGTGGTGGTATTGTTTGTTTGTTCTTTTGTTTTGTTTCTGTTTGTTTGATTGGTTGAATTTTTTATGGATTTATTCTTGTAAGTTTTGCTAGGTTTGGGCATTGAGGTTTTGTTGGTTGAAGGTAATTAGCACCATTCTATGAAATGTTTTGCAGATGTTGTTGGTGCCGCGATGGATGAACTGATTGTGGAACCCACTGTGGACTGTTCTCACCGCCTGGGTCAATTCCTGGCCTACATCCACTAGATTACATCACCATCAGTAGAGTTCCTGGCCTACATCCACTAGATTCCACCACCATCAGTAAAGTTCCTGGCCTACATCCACTAGATTCCATCACCATCGGTAGAGTTCCTGGCCTACATCCACTAGATTCCACCACCATCAGTAGAGTTCCTGGCCTACATCCACTAGATTCCACCACCATCAGTAGAGTTCCTCAACTACGACAAAGACTCTTTTTTTAATCGACTTGGCCTAAATTCACTGGACTGTTTTCATTTGTATTTTTTTCTTTTATCTATATAATGAAGATTGTTCGAATCTTCAGAGACATTCCTAGGCTGCATTCAAAAGACTATATCATGAAGACAGTTCTAATCGTCTTTGGTGTTTTCTGACCTACGTCAAGTGGACTATTTTCGTGGACTCAGCCACAAATCCTTAATAACTATGCGTATGCAGATTATTTTGTTTCACTGGTTGGAAAATAATGTAGCACAACTGGTCTGTTAGCACATACATGTATTATGTTTTCTTTACCTTCGCAGATAGGGTGACTGATTGAAAATTACATATGCTACTTTTTCACCTGGTGTAGATAACTGTTACCTGTTGAAGAAGGTGTTAGTTTGTATAGGAGCTGTTGAATGACGTGTTTTCTTCAAATGGGAATTCCAGTTGCTTCATCTCTTGTCCACCATTGTCAATGGGATGTAGATGAGATCCTTCATCTCTTGTCCACCATTGTCAATGGGATGTAGATGACATCGTTCCGCCTGTACATTCATCCTTTGGACCCTGCCTGTTACCATTGCTTGAAACCTTTTTATTATTATTATTACTACTACTATGAAGCAGAAAACAGCACCATGGCAATGTGTGAATGATTACATGTCGTACTTTTTCTCAAGATCAATGGAAAAAATTACATTGTTCTCTAATTTTAGAACTTCTAAACCATTTAGCCTCCTTTTGACCATTTAGCCTCCTTTTGACCATTGAGCCTCCTTTTGACCATTTTTGATTCTCTTCTCTTCACAACGTACTCTGGAAAATGCCGAAGACGCTCTGGCCACTATATATTTAATGTAATAATAAGACTGTCAAATCCGTGTCCATTCCCACACAGCGACCAGGGAGAGTTGTATCCTGTTCCTTTTTAAAAGTTACAGTTCACCCTACTAATTACAGATATTGTTTTGTTTTTTTAAACTCAACGACATATCTGTTTAAAATCTTTAATTAATCATCGGAATACACTCATTTATACTTTCGTTTTTATTTAAGTCATTTTTGTAGTGGTTTTGATGTAGAAACCGTTTGTGTATGCATGCCTTTGACGTAGAAACCGTTTGTGTATTCATGCCTTTGACGTAGAACCCGTTTGTGTATTCATGCCTTTGACGTAGAAACCGTTTGTGTATTCATGGCTTTGACGTAGAAACCGTTTGTGTATTCATGCCTTTGACGTAAAAACCGTTTGTGTATTCATGCCTAATATAGAGGTTAAAATTGGAGGGAATTCCTGCATTATCCATTCTCTGTTGATATAAATGTATTACGTGCTTATCTACATGTGTAGTTTTAGGTTGGTTTGAATGGACCAGTTTGTGATTAAAGGTGTATTTGACATGACAAGAGTTGATCAAGGCCACACTGTGTGCATGACGCATGTTGTCAGTATGTATGCACACCTGTACGATTCTCTGTGTGTGAGAGAGAGAGAGAGTGAGTGTGTGTGTGTGAAAGTGCATGTGTGCGTGTCTGTGTAAGTGCGAGTGTGTGTGTGTGTGTAAGTTCATGTGTGTGTGTTTGCAATTGCATGTGTTTGCGCGCGCGTGTGTGTGTGTGTGTGTGAAGTGACTCGCAAGTTCTCATGACCTACGCCTGAGGGTTTGTTGACCTGAAGGTACACAGGGAAAGGGAAAGTAAATAAAGCGGAACACACGTCAAAACAAATATACATGACAGGAAGTAAGGCATCTGTCAGCATTCCTTGTTCACACCTTTCTTTGCCGTGCTTACTGCTCGCACACAGTCGCGCTCGCACGCGCACAGTCAATCACACACACACACGATCACACACACACACACACGATCACACACACACACACGTTCTCTCTCTCTCACACACACACACACGATCACACATACACACGTTCTCTCTCTCTCTCTCACACACACACACACACACTGACGCGCAAGTGTGTTGGTGTATGCGGGCGTGCGTGTGCAGTTAAGAGGCTGTGCTTGCAATGAAATAAACAGAAAGACAGACTCAAAGGCATGCCGACTTAAGAACAAAGCAATAGCCCCTTTTCTTAGGGGGTAATAGAGGTACATCCCATCATACAGTACCTTAAAAAGCAAGTTTTAAAGAATTTAACAGTCCTTCAAACAAAATCTTCACGTTCGCCATAGACAATCAAGAAACGTCATCGTATCACAGCATTTATTCAGTAAGCTTAGTAACAGGTAAATCACATGTCTACATCTAAATCGCCAGCCGTCTTAATTCCTAGGCTGCATTCAGTGTTGTCTTCCATTCCGAGCAAAAGTTAAAATCTCTCGCAAGAATCTCCATCTTGTCAACGGACAGAGAAGAAAATTCTGCCAAACTATATTTCATAAAATGTATGGTTAAAGCGGTCAGTCATTTTTCTCTCACGAAGAAGGAAAAATGCAACATACATTCAACAATTCAAAGGCTGATAATACTCAGAATCAACAGTTCACCACAAAACGTACACGTTGCATCTAAGAAATACTGTTGCGGTTATGCCAACCCGACCCTCCCCCTCCCTTTCCAGAAAAGAGACAACTTAACACAGAAAAGAGACAACTTAACACAGAAAAGAGACAACTTAACACAGAAATGAGACAACTTAACACAAATATTCAATCATTTTAAGGCCGATAGGTACAAAACTGATACAGTTCCTCATAAAATGTTGCATCCCATAAAACATTGTAACATGTTAAATTCTTCTTCTTCTTCTGCGTTCGATGTTGATGGCCGTGCTAAATCCTCAGACCAGTGGCTGCCAGGAAGTCCGCAGTAATAACATGTTAAATAAAAGGGATAGGTACATACATTTATTCAATACTTCCAAGGCAAATACGTACAAAGTGTTACATACATTTCCCAACTAATCACAAGATGTATTTGCAGCATCTGATATGCCGTTTTCCAGAGAGAAAAGGGAAAGAGGTCACAAAAAGAACGAAAAATACTGTTTAGACACCCATAAGGCTGATAAAGTCGTATATTACACAGTTAATTACAAGAAATTGCATTCTCAGCAACAGAGCTGCCTAATAGACCAAGTATTCAGAAAAGTACACACGGAGAGGTAAACACACGGAGAGGTAAAGATTGATGTTCAACATTCCAAGGGCGGATCAATTCGTATATCACACAACTGATCACAAGATCTGGCAGCCCTGGACAGATACATATTGATGTTTCACATTCTAAGGGCTGATAAATTCGTATATCACACAGTTGATCAGAGGATCTCGCATCCCCAGCAGCACTGCTGCGGGTAGTCGGGGCAGTAGACCCTACGTTCGTTGCCGTACGCCCAGAATCGTCTCCCCTTGTTGTCCTTCCAGTCCCACTTCACTTCCGTCACCGGCACTGCGCGCAGGATTTGTCTCTGCGCAGGAGGAAAAAAATCACGTGTCCATGGAATATGTTAAAGTGATAATACCTAAGGGGAAAAGACCTTTAGATCGCTATCAAAGCTTTACCATACGATTCTGTGTAACGACGAATGCTACCACGCAGGAGGACTAACTCGACTTTGCAAATTCTACATAATTATTGATATTATTTAGGTGAAATGGAATTCATCAAGCTCTCTGCGCGAAGATTTAACACTGAGTTTTTGATTAAAAAAAGACTTCGCGAAGTCGACTTGAGGCTAAACTAATGACCGCCTTTACCACTGCTTTCTTTAGTATAATGACCGCCTTTACCACTGCTTTCTGTAGTATAATGACCGCCTTTACCACTGCTTTCTGTAGTATAATGACCGCCTTTACCACTGCTTTCTTTAGTATAATGACCGCCTTTACCACTGCTTTCTTTAGTATAATGACCGCCTTTACCACTGCTTTCTGTAGTATAATGACCGCCTTTACCACTGCTTTCTGTAGTATAATGACCGCCTTTACGACTGCTTTCTGTAGTATAATGACCGCCTTTACCACTGCTTTCTGTAGTATAATGACCGCCTTTACGACTGCTTTCTGTAGTATAATGACCGCCTTTACCACTGCTTTCTGTAGTATAATGACCGCCTTTACGACTGCTTTCTGTAGTATAATGACCGCCTTTACCACTGCTTTCTGTAGTATAATGACCGCCTTTACGACTGCTTTCTGTAGTATAATGACCGCCTTTACCACTGCTTTCTGTAGTATAATGACCGCCTTTACCACTGCTTTCTGTAGTATAATGACCGCCTTTACCACTGCTTTCTGTAGTATAATGACCGCCTTTACCACTGCTTTCTGTAGTATAATGACGAGTCTCTGCACAGACAACTATTGATGTTTCACATTCCTGTTTTCCTTGTGTAACCGAGTGCCAATTTACTTTCCTCTTTCTTACCGAGCTCAAACACTCAAGCAAACGACACAAGTTATATTAACCAGGTTCTTTTATTCCATACGATGAAATGGGGAATGTGTGGGATAACGGGGGTTTACTTTCAAATACAAAACTTTCAATGTATTACTATAGGACTAAACAACTCCAAAAAAAACAACGCTCTCAACTCTTCACTCTAAAACTACATTCTAAATTCTCCCTCTAAAGCTACCCTTTAAAAACACACTAAATCCTTCCCCCAAACTACACTCTACTCTAAATCCTCACTCTCAACTTTAATCCAAAAACCCACAATGAGACTCTAATCTAAAACAAACGAAATCTAAAAAAACAACCTAAAAAACAATTCTTCAAAAAAACAAAACCAAATCTACAAAAACTCTAACAAAACCTGACCAAAATCCCTCCACTAAAACTAACTGCTCCCCTCTAACGAAATCTAATCTACAAAAACCTAGCTAGAAACCCATCTACGAAAACCCGTGAAACCTAGTCTACTGAAACCAGCTAAAAGCCCGTCTACTGAACCCAGCTAAAAAAAGAAAGAACTGAATCTAACTACACCCCTCTAGAAAGAAAAGACCTGAATCTAACTACACTCCTCTAAAAAAGAACCCCGTCGCACGCTCCGACATCCAGCAAAAGAATTCTCACATCCCGAAAAGATTGCAGCCCGTGACAGACATGTCACACAACGGCATCAAGGAAACACGCACAAAATACACGTCTTCTTCCCTCAAAGATTCCAATCAAAAAGACAGTTTTAGCGTCCACATCCTGCGCGCCGGTGTCACAAGATTAACACATATTCAACTCGAGGGGTGTCAGGCAGCCCCACTTTCTTTAGTTAGTGTCTAACGTCACCTTCAACTATTCAAATTTACATCGCGGCGGAGGGAAAAAGGGAGATGGAATAAAGCCACCTGTCAATTGTTTCTTGTTCACAAAAACATTAATCACAAAATTTACTCCAGAGGCTTGTACCAAAAAAACGATCGTTTTACCTATGCAAATTTTAGAATCGGTTCTTCCGCGAGACCAATTCAATAGAAACGAAACAGTCTCGGAAATCTTAATGGATCCCCGATAGTACAGGTTTGAATCCTCGATAGCACAAAGGTACCACGAGTTCACACGGATGCACAAAAGTGCATGTGTACCGTAACTGTCGTTCCCAAGCTCACATCCTCCCCAACTTAGACTGTCGTCTCCTGGCGACATGCCAGAATCAGAAAAATTCAAAAAAATATCTAACCTCCCAAGAACATAATATTCTCCATCCTCAAACAAATCATTTCAAAAACGTTCACACAAAAACAACCATCAACTGACTATAACAATATTTCTCTAAAATTAAATGTTCTGAAATACACATTTCACATAATCCTTCCAGTGCCAATAATCATATCTCCTGTCGACATCCAACTCACACAAGTTGACAAAAAATCACAACTCATCTTTAACAGAGGCAGTTCCATGGTTCACTTTACAAAGAATTATGTTCACCACTTGCCAGATAACCATTAATGATAATCTTTACGACTTATCAAATATTTTATCTCTCTTGAGCATACATCAGAACAAAATGTTGACAATCTTTACGATTTATCAAAGCATCTGATCTCTCTTGAGCATACATCAGAACAAAATACTGACAACCTTTACGATTTATCAATGCATGTCCCCTCTTTGTATCCCAACTGTACTTGGCAACACAATCTTCTCAAACTAACAAAATGACCACTTGCCAAGGCAATGAAAAAACTGGAAGTCCTTAAAACTCACCCAGAATATCAAACCTTTAGTTAAAAATCAGCAATAACCTAATGTCACTCATCACAATTAAACCATTCAACAGGAGTATTCATAGGCAACCATACAATCCTTCAGAATCTATTTCAAAAATCCACTAATATTAATTCTAATAAACAAAACCAGTGTACACACTGTCTTCGAACAAAGACATCAGTCAGTGCTAGAACTCAAAAATTCTAAAAAATACCACCAAGAAAAATAGAAAGTGAGAACAGAGGAGACAGTAAAAGCGAGAGCGGAGAAGACAGTAAAGACAAACCAAATGATAGCAGAGAGCAACAAGAAGGGCAAAGCCCATACGACTCACATGCTTTACACATTTTTCCTACCAAAATACATGTGACCTTGACCCAAGGTCAAGGTCATCCAAGGTCATGCAACACAAAGCTGTTAATTCAAGACATAGGAAGTACAATGGTGCTTATTGGCTCTTTCTACCATGAGATATGGTCACTTTTAGTGGTTCACTACCTTATTTTGGTCACATTTCATAAGGGTCAAAGTGACCTTGACCTTGATCATATGTGACCAAATGTGTCTCATGATGAAAGCATAACATGTGCCCCACATAATTTTTAAGTTTGAAACAGTTATCTTCAATAGTTCAGGGTCAAGGTCACTTCAAAATATGTATACAATCCAACTTTGAAGAGCTCCTGTGACCTTGACCTTGAAGCAAGGTAAACCAAACTGGTATCAAAAGATGGGGCTTACTTTGCCCTATATATCATATATAGGTGAGGTATTCAATCTCAAAAACTTCAGAGAAAATGGGAAAAATGTGAAAAATAGCTGTTTTTTAGGCAATATTTATGGCCCCTGCGACCTTGACCTTGAAGCAAGGTCAAGATGCTATGTATGTTTTTGGGGGCCTTGTCATCATACACCATCTTGCCAAATTTGGTACTGATAGACTGAATAGTGTCCAAGAAATATCCAACGTTAAAGTTTTCCGGACGGACGTCCGGACGGACGGACGGACGTCCGGACGGACGGACGGACGGACGGACGGACGACTCGGGTGAGTACATAGACTCACTTTTGCTACGCATGTGAGTCAAAAAGGTAGAAAAAGGTCATCTAATTCCTTACAGGTAGCATACTTTGCTCCTGAGGCTTACGAGGCTGGAGACGCCATTACTCAAACCAAAGAATCCCTAAAAAAGTGCAGCCAAGAGAATTAGAAAGTGGGAGCGGAGAAGACAGTAAAGACAAACCAAACGACAGCAGAGAGCAAAAAGGAAGAAAAAGGTTATCTAATCCCTTACAGGTAGCATACCTTGCTCCTGAGGCGTACGAGGCTGGAGACGCCATTACTCAAACCAAAGAATCCCTAAAAAAGTGCAGCCAAGAGAATTAGAAAGTGGGAGCTGAGAAGACAGTAAAGACAAACCAAACGATAGCAGAGAGCAAAAAGGAAGAAAAAGGTTATCTAAGCCCTTACAGGTAGCATACCTTGCTCCTGAGGCGTACGAGGCTGGAGACGCCATATTCGAATTTAATAATATGTATATATATCCTTCTGTTCTTCACCATCACTCTCCTTCCTTCCTTCACAATCCTTCCTTCCTTCACAATCCTTCCTTCATTCACAATCCTTCCTTCCTTCCTTCACAATCCTTCCTTCCTTCACAATCCTTCCTTCCTTCCTTTACAATCCTTCCTTTACAATCCTTCCTTCCTTTACAATCCTTCCTTCACAATCCTTCCTTCCTTCACCATCCTTTTCCCTTCCAATATGTTCAATATGTTTGATATGTTTGATATGACGGTATTTCAACATATAAATGTTGTTCACCATGTTTCGATCCTTGAAACAAAATTAACCGGCAAGCGCATAACTCACGCCCCAAGCACACGGCTTGCAACAAAAACCACACTAACACCCATACATACAACCACAAGTGTTAGTCATCACATCACCATGTAGCATAATCAAACATACTACACATGTCCGTCATAATATCAAATCAACACAACATAGTCAAACACACTTTTCCAGGGCTGGTCCACTCCCCAACTCTGTCTCTTTGCACGGTGTGCAAACAGTCTTTCACAAACGTCCGAAGAAATGTTAATCACTGAAGTCCTTCTGTGGACTAACAGAGTAAAAAGAAATGTTAATCACTGTAATCCTTTCTTCCACGGATTAACAAACTAAAAGGCAATGTTGACTACAAAGCCGCATCCGTCATCGTCACGCCCGGACTCCCTCCAACTTCTCACACGCCTGTCTCCTCAACCGCAGCCGGTAATTTCCGCGCATATGTAAATTCCGCGCTTGTAAAATACATGTATGCTC
>NC_090248.1:67523513-67526013 GCF_037325665.1 Littorina saxatilis | reverse complement strand
GGCACTGGTTCCAGCCCCGTCCGCGGCATCCGTGGCATTGCTGAAACAACAGGCAGCAGTGATTTTCAACCAAGGCTCCCCACGGCCGCTCGTCCTAGTGGGGTCCCGGGACCCCCATTTTTAATGCTTACAGGCTCCGTGGACCCCCTAAGTCGAGTTTTTAAGGTTCCCATTCAGCTGCGTGCCTTTGTCGAGCTCAAGGTGGAATAGTAAGTGTGTGTGTGTGTGTGTGTGTGTGTGTGTGTGTGTGTGTGCGTGTGTGTGTGTGTGTGTGTGTGTGTTCGTGTGTTCGTGTGTGTGTGTGTGTTTGTTCCTGTGTGTGTGTGTGTGTGTGTGTGTGTGTGTGTATGTGTGTATGTGTGTGTGTGTGTGTGTGTGTTCGTGTGTGTGTGTGTGTGTGTGTGTGTGTGCAGTGTGTTCGTGCGTGCGTGGGTGAGTGTGAGTGTGTGTGTGTATGTTCGTGCGTGCGTGCGTGTGTGAGTGTGTGTGTGTATGTGTGTGTGTGTGTGTGTGTGTGTGTGTGTGAGGTGTTTATTGGAATTGGAAAGCGCTTGGAGCTGTGAATCGGGACTTGCGATATATAAAAGTGGTTTATTATTATCATTACGAAGCCTCACCTTTACGAAAGAGGTGTGGGGCACCTCGAACAGCTTGACCTGGTTCTTGAAGAGCTGGTCGGCCTCGCAGGGCACGGCCCAGGGCGGGGGAGGCTGCCCGTTCTCCGGACCGTCCACAAACTCGCCCCTGTAGGGCTTGGATTTGTAGCCCGTGGACCGGGCCTCGGCGTACGTCTCCAGCGTGTACTGCGCATATAATTAAGGTGGTCAAGGCTTGACGTGAGATGACCAGTGGTGAAGCTTGACGTGCTTGAGACAAATTTTATTCAATCGTTTCAATTTATTTTTCAATTCATTAAGGAACATTGTTTTTCAACGTTGTGTTATTCAAGCATCAGCTACCATATCCGTTAACGGATGCCAACAAAGCGCACAGCAACTTTACTTTAAACACAATCCTGACAAAGAAGAATGTGCAGGATTTCACTTGTGATAAAGTTCAACTCACATGCAGAGCTGTCATGGGCACGCAACTGGAAAAGACCATTTCCTTTGCAGCGGCGCTGCCATAGCAACAGTGTTCTGACTGAAACTGAATGATGGCGTCGCGACAATCAGATTCGCCCATCACTGAAATCCTGTCAAAATAAAACAGATCCGTTAGTATGCAAGGTAAAAGTCATCACCATAACCACACTGGTTTGATTGGAACTGAATGAGGGCGTTTTGAGTCGTCTATTACTGATAATCGTCATTATAAAACATATTCTTAAGTATGCAAGGTAACAGTCATCACCATAGCGACACTGTTTTGATTGGAACTGAATGAGGGCGTTTTGAGTCGTCTATCACTAATATCCTGTCATTATAAAACAGATTCTCAAGTATGCAAGGTAACATTCATCACCATAGCGACACTGTTTTTGATTGGAACGGCAGTCAGATTCGTCCTTCGCTGAAATCCTGTCAAAATGACACAGATTCGTATCAAGCACAAACACTCTTTCAAGTAATTATGAGTTTAGTCGTAGTATGAAGGAACAGGTCATCATTACAGCCAAAAGAAATGTGATTGGAATGTCTTGAATTGTTGCTACTGTCAGGAGGCCGGTTCGGCAAATTGAGTGCAAGGGCACATTTGGTGGCTTGCATTTGGTCTGCAGATTACAATATCGCAAGATTGTTTTTCAATTGATATGTTAATAACACATAAGGTTCTGCCGATACTGACAACAATGTATATAATGCTTTTGTGTATAACAATTATGGGCATGATAACCTTTCTACAAATTGACTGTAAGGGCACATTTGGTGGCTTACAATAGGTCTGTAGATGGTGCAACGTATTACCATGGAAGAGAATGCCCATTGTTCATTTTTGTTACTGGCATGTGCTGTCTAAAAACAATGCACATGTTGGGTTTTGGGTTGTTTGTTTGTTTTGCGATACCTAGTAAGGCGCAAGATAACCTGATACAAATTCACTGTAAGGGTACATTTGGTGGCTTACAGTGGGTCTGTAAACAGGGCAAGTGAGGGCCAATAAAAGTGTTTACAAACTTTGTTCCTGCTGCACATACAATTTGAGGGCGTTTTACCGCCAGTGATGTGAAAAGAGGGGAAACTTGGTCCCCAGTGTGTAAAACAAATTTCAATGATGGTGATGTAAATATTGTTGCATTAACCTGTAAAACAAATTTCAATGATTGTGATGTAAATAATGTTGCATTTAACCTGCTGCCAGGTGACTGTAAGGCAGCTAGTATTTATTGTGAGAAGGCCGGTGTGATATAATAAGGGAGGCAATTGTCCATCTAGTCGACCGGATACTCTCACAATTTCGGGTACTTTATAATAACATGTTGCCTACATGATGATTATGAATCCGAACAATTTGGTGCTAAACAGTATGAATTTTTGATTGATGATATGTATAAATACGT